>NC_069134.1:29058582-29208582 GCF_026914265.1 Mya arenaria | reverse complement strand
ATGAAACTCACCCCTGCATTCGACATTTTGTCACATGGAGGGCAAATTCTTCTTTGGGCATGCGCACCGGAAGGCGATAGTACGATGTCACAAACACGACAGTACGATGATGAAAACGCGACAGCACGATGATGAAAACGCAATAGCACGATGATGAAAACGCGATAGTACGATGTTAAAAACACGACAGTACGGTGACAAAAACGCGACATTACGATGATGAAAACACGACAGTACGATACGATGTTGAATATGCGACACCACGAAACTACGATGGTGAAAACGCGACAGTACGATGGCGAAAACACGATAGTTTATCGCATTATCAGTATCGTACTGAAGTATTATGGCGTTTTCGATATCGTACTATCGCGTTTTCATTATCGTCCTGTCGCGTTTTCACCATCATAGTTTCGTGATATCGCGTTTTCATCATCGCTCTATCGAGTATTACGTTTCAGATCGACACATTCACAAGCGGTGGCCCTAACGACATTCCGAAGGAATGCCCTAGAAGCACGCAGCTGAAGTAAAGAGAAGCGTTGGGCGAATTCCAGAAGCAGATGATCCAAAAATGGGATCGTGATAACTCGTTTTTAATACTCCTCCGGTGTATCAGCGGGGGTGTTGGTTCGACGAGTCTGTCGGTCACACAAACGCGGTACAGCCGGCACAATATCGACGGTTTTACAAATAGAAGCAGCCTCCCGAAATGCCCGGCTATGAAAGTCGTCCACCATCTGCCGCTTTTCTTGGAGGGTTTCCTGGACTGTCTTCACTGCTTTGAGAGCACCAACAACACCAAGAGCTCTTGCTATGAATAACAACAGCAGATAAGTGCATGTCATGAGTCTTAGACTTGTATATTAAATGTATGAACACTGTTTGAAATATAAGGGAATATAGTATAGCACCAACCAGTAATGGTTTATAAAGTTTTGCTGAATTCAACGTGAACCTAGTCATCGTCCCCGAGATATATAATATTTGTGGAGAATATCACATTTATTAGTTTTGAAAATAATCTGACATACCATTATCAGTACTGCATCGAACACAAACCGCCAGCTGCTCTTTGTTTGAAACATCCTGGACCTCATCAGCAGATATGGAGAACCAACCACCAGCTTTGTTGATATATCTCACTATTTTTCTTTGAATTTGCTGACCAATGAGTTCTACTACCTGATTTTGGATGGTCTTTGACCGGTAAGTGGCATTTCGTGGCGCAGTTTTAAAATGGTCGCCAAAGATTTTGTCTCCACTGTCTACGCGGAAGTTGAAAAGAGCTTTCAAGTTGCCTGTGTTTTTGCAGGTATTGTCTTAATATTAACTGTCATCGCGATGACCACGCAAAGCAATGTTTTGGCGTCCACAAAACAGCACACACTTCGTCAACGACTCGACAACCTTGCACTTCTTCAGTATTTCTTCCGCCATTTAATTTGCCATTTCAACAACTACATTTGTTTTCTGTTTAATGTAGGAGGAACTTTTCTGCAGGGCACCTGCTATTCATATGTGGCTCGTAACCCTTTCCACTATGCTTCTTTGATTTTAGAATGGTGGACGATGGTCGCTCTGTCTCGTGAAAGTGATCCCGGAAACCTCCTTCGCCTTCTTCCAATGTTGATGTGGTGCGCGTGCAAGCCCAACTCGTTTAAAATCGGTGTCACATAGAAAGGAAACACAAAACTTGTAGAAAGCTCCGTCGGTCTTGGGACTATACACGAAGCCTTCAAACTCACCAATACTTGTTGGCACAAACATCCTTTTCTTTGACCCAAACATTCGAATTAGGCATTTCTTGGGCACCGGCCAGTCGATGGTCAGCACATGGGAGCGTTCCTCTGTCGTCAGTCTGGTGGCACCTGCATAACCACTGATATCGCATGCACGCATTTCTTGTTCCTCAACTTCATCCACTAATACATCGTAAGCTACAAGCATCAGTATATCAGTACATTAGTAAATTAGTGTATTAGAACAACCACTGCTATTGTTTTAACGATTTGTTCAGTATGTTAGTTAGATGATAACACGTTTATAAGAATGCAATTTAATATTATTTTGACATTTACCTGTATTTTAGTACATATATCTTTTTACATATTAAACACACGTTTGTATATTTTAGGTTGTAGGTGTTTGAGAACGGACATCATTTCAATCTGACGGCGAGGGCGTAGGCCTGCTTGAGTCCGACTCGACATTATTAGTCTGCCTAGTAGAGGAAGTGTCAATTGTTGACGATAGCATAAAATTTTGCATAGTCATTTGTTTCATTTTTTCCCGCATCAGACATACTACTACTATCGCAACGCCGCTTCACCACATGATTTGGTGTAAACATTGAGCTTGCATTATCAAAGTTGCCATCTCGGCTCCAAAGAATAATGATCTCATCTTTTACTGTAGTTTCTGTTGTTGTTGAAGATACCGCGTCAGTCACGGGAATTACAGTTCCGTGAAACAGGTCACGATGACACCAGTCGACGTCAGGATATAACGACGTGATGGGCACATTTAAAACAGTACTGAGCGCCATCACCTGCAACATACTTCTCCATCGATTGTCGTTGTTTGTTTTTGAACCCTCATTTAAGTACTCTGTTTCAAGTTGCCCAGATTCAAGTTCAATGTGTCGTCTTCATTGCTTATTATGACCTGATATAGTAAAAGAATTCCACTTTCATCAAGATGTAGTTTTTATTGCAGCGTCTTGAATGTGGGGATGAGTCATACAGTATCTCTCCGCATTCATAACTAACTCTTGCGCAGCCATTTCTCCCAGAATATTGGAAAAGGACTCGTCACTTAATAACAAGTATACACTCTCCTAAATATATGAATGTTAAAGAAATGAGATTATGAATTGCTTCTTTGTTAGTGTAAACCGTTTACTGACATCGCGATTAAATAATATACCTGCTATACAGTTCATGATACGTTTTTGAAAACTAAGGTCTACGTCTCAAAATGAAATATTTATTACATTTAAGTTCGCTTAAACATAACCCAAGGTTTTTAAAATGTCTTTTTTACATATTAATAAAAGAGTTGGCTATAAGAAATATTTAAGTAATGCATCCACAGAAGAAAAATGAAGTAAGTTGAGTAAAATAGTTTTTTTATTAAAACTGCATGTCTTGAGTTTATTATTGTTTAGTCTATGATAATCTAATGGCATACCCTTGATTGCCAATGAACAAGCGTTAAACAAACAGTTTCCATTTCCAGTTGTCTTTGTTGCCTTGTAGTCCGCGACATTGATGTTGCTGCCGTCTGGCCATTTCTGTGGCACCAACACAGCAGATATTTCATCCTGTAATTACAACCATCTACGTAGTCTCAAAGCGACATAACCAAACGTATTCAGCGCATTAATGTTCTCAATATTTTAGATCAATTGAATTGAAAAGTTAGCATTAACTGATATAAGATAAACCCTTCAAAAAATCATGCTGGCTTGGGGAATCGAACCGGGTTCAACAAAATCCGACACTGAGTAAGCAGGGTACCAGACAAAAATATCTATGAATAACTGCAGTTGAACAATGACAGAAAATTTAGAAATGCCTAAATAATTGATAGTTAATAAAATTCAATCTTATCGAAAAGTTTTGAGTACGTAAAACATGCAAAGAAAAGTCCCGAAACGAAAAGTTGCAACACAAAAAAATGCAGCCTATATGCATATTACCCTCCAATCTTTCAATAACAAGCACAATTGTCACTTGCACATCCGTATAGTTGAAGAAATTTGTTCAAGTTTCCGGAAGTATCCAAAGAAATATCAACACAGCGACCCGGTTCACTTAGTAGAGTCTCTTTTAATAACTGTACATAGTGTTTCAACAACCCGATTAAATACATGTTCGATATAAGGATAAGAAAGGATGGTCATCAACACTTGATGTTATTTCTGTTATATAATTGACAATATAAGGGAATGACAAATAGTCTTCATATAAATGATGATAAGAAGGGAAGTGTGTGTTTTTTAATTAAGTGTTGTTAACATTTAGGCAAAAGTTATAAACAATGATTGTAAAAGGCACTGATCTATCAGTCAGGCTTCATTTGTTTACACTATAATAATCTATTTAAAAGATCGTGTCTAGTCAAATTTAGGTCAATGAGTCAAATATTAGGTTTCTTTAAAACATTATTCAATATTTATTCAATATTGTACAAAAAAACATTTGTGATCTGTGAAATGTGATTGAAGTTCGTATTAAACAAGGTAAAAAATGTTTCACTAGAATAACGTTTTTAGAGATTGTTTTAGTGAAGTAAAATTGAAAACCAGTAATGTTTTTCTTCCTGAAATAATTCGAACTTTCAAGTTTGTTCATCCATTCTTCATTTTATTTGTCAAATTGTTTCTGAGTGATACTATCAGACCTCTGAGTCAAGATTGTGTACGAGTCATGTCTGGTCAAACGTAGTTCAAACATTTATATATAAAAATGTCTGAAGATTTTATAATCTGCGGTTTTTAACTTTTTTTATACATATAATCTATTTAAAAGATCGTGTCTAGTCAAATTTAGGTCAATGAGTCAAATATTAGGTTTCTTTAAAACATTATTCAATATTTATTCAATAGTGTACAAAAAACATTTGTGATCTGTGAAATGTGATTGAAGTTCGTATTAAACAAGGTAAAAAATGTTTCACTAGAATAACGTTTTTAGAGATTGTTTTAGTGAAGTAAAATTGAAAACCAGTAATGTTTTTCTTCCTGAAATAATTTGAACTTTTAAGTTTGTTCATCCATTCTTCATTCTATTTGTCAAATTGTTTCTGAGTGATACTATCAGACCTCTGAGTCAAGATTGTGTACGAGTCATGTCTGGTCAAACGTAGGTCAAACATTTATATATAAAAATGTCTGAAGATTTTATAATCTGCGGTTTTTAACTTTTTTTTATACATTAAACTAACAATTTACGTTATCGCTCATGGAAGTGCCGAAATATTTGTAGATCAGCATGTTAACTAACACAACCCGGAACTATTTATTAAAATATTTTATTCCGAAACATTTATTACTGTTTGCAAATTAACTTATTGTCTCAAGCGGTAGCATTTGAGTGATCGTCACAAGTCTTGAACTCCGCCCAATCGACGTAGTAAATTTCAAATCAAGCGCAACATCTATCGCAAGTCAATCGAGTCACAACTGAATTAACCGACTGCCGCCATCAGCGATTTGTCCGATTATTTTACGTTTCATGTGGAACTAACTTCTGAAGAGCCGGACGCATACCGCCACAACGCATCATTGCACGCATTCTCATAAAGATCATATTGTGATATTAGCTTCATATCATTGCGCTGTTTATGTCTATAACGTCATAATGCGAGCATTGGAGGTTCCCATAATAATGAGATTGATTTTCACCTACGGTTTGCATAGGTCTCACTTCAACAAACATATTTAATCGACGTTGTAAGATTCCAAGAACGGCGGTGACGCTGGAAACAGTTTGAAGAGTTTTAACGTACTGTTCTAGCAGTCGATGGAATGTTTCTTCAGTTTCGATTATGTTTAGTTTAAATTGTTGCTAAATTCATAGTTTTGAAACTATACCGAAAATGAAACTTGGTAAAAAAAGAAAGTAGAGCTCTTTTTAACTATTTAAAGAGTCCGGTCTTTTAATATTCGAGACAACTTCGATATGACCCTCGTCAAAATGTAAACAAACCTTTTAATCACAATTCTATCAAAAAATATGTATATGTATGCGAAATGCTTCAAAAACAAGCTCAGTAGCAAAAAGTTTGAATATAAACCCGGTTAATGGCGCTGGGCAAACGCCAAAGACATAGAACATAAAATCAGAAATCAAGAAACATGGAAGAACAGCACAAAACGCCACAAGCAGCACAGTGTATACATACTATATATAAAAAAACTAGGTATGTTTATCAAGGATTGTTAGGTACCGCCTTGGAACGATCAGTAAAATGTAAATTTACTGGGGGATTAAACCAGTTTGTGTGCACAACCTTATTCATAATGTAAAAATCTAAAATCCCTTATACAGAGAGTATCATGTGATTTATCATTTTCTTTCATGCTTTACGATGAAATATGGGGTTTTAACAGTGAAATAACAACAGTGAAAATATCAAATAAGAAGAATGGTTAAAATCCAATGAGTATCCTCATTTGTTTTGCTAACACATTTGACCTTCCAAATTTTCATTCTTTCAATCGCGGCGTAGTAATTTGGTTATGTATTCATGCCCATCTTAAAATAAAAAGTGTTTTCATTATTTTTTGGAACATATGTGCACTAACAATACTTCATTGTTTACTGTTCATAAAGCTTTGCAATAAAAAACGAGCGAATATTAAGATATAAGAATGAAAAGCAGAGAACTATTTCTCAGCAAACCGAAAGTAGAAAAGTTGACAGCTATAATTATGCATGAGGGGCGCCCCGCGGGTAGCGGCGTAAAGCCCACCCTTTTAAAAAAAGGGGGTATTTCAGAAATAAATAAAAAACAAATAAAACTCCGAAAATAAGCATAAAAGAAACAGAAAATTTGTTTTGAGTGCTTCGCCACTCGTGAAAATATGTTTTTCTATGACACCCGTGAAATAAAATACGATCTTACACTGAAATAAACAAATATCCTCTATATCATATATTCATTGCAGAATTTCTTGATTTAATCCTCTACAATCCCCAATGTTTGTCTAACAAAGTTAATACCCCCCAGAAAAGTAAAGACATTTTCGCCTAAATTTGTTTGAGAAACAAACAAATCTATTCGAACAAATCTAGACCCCTTCTTCATCTTATAAAGCTGTCCTTTTGGACAGGCTTTTCAAATCTTAAGTACATGTTGAAGTGAAAAAAATTATACTTTTTTGTTAAAACAAACAATGTTAAGTCACTAACATTTAAACTTCAACCTATGGCACCTATGGCATCAAACATATAGAATGTTAAGGTAAAACGTAATAGATATTGCCACAATGTAGTTGAACAAACAGCCGAATTAAAAAATTGATACACATTTGAAATATGCAAAGTTGAAGAATTTAGGATCACACATCAAAATACTGTTGTTTTAAACGTTCTTATTGAATCATACGGTATACAATATAGTACATATAAAATAACTCAAGTAATCTACACTTCAACTTTAAGCTGTCTTTTAGCCTCTTATTTATAAATATGTTTTCTAAATCAGATTGCAGATATTTTTAACAAGAAATATCAGCTCTGTTTTACTTTTGTACTATTTACTCATAACAAGCATCAAACAATGCCGACATAGAAAAATATCCTCAAAAAGATAATATACACTACGATGTCACTTAATCTCGACGTCCACGGAAGCTATAATAGAAACGCCAACAAAAACCACCCAGCGTCACGTGTAACAGGCTCGCTGCGAAGGTTCTCCGACGTCAACACACGCCATGACGTCACCGGTGACACCAGACCGGAAGAACGAATTCCGACGTTCCTGGCACGCACGTCATGCCGAAGCCATAAAACAAAAAAAACCATAGTAACCTGAAAATTTTAAGAAGGAGTCATAAGTATTTTCATAAATATATCAGAAATGTATAAACAAAAAAACAAAAACATCAAATTTAAGAATTCTAAACGGAACAAAAATCTTGACAGTTACATTTAAAAGAATCCCTCATATTTTATACCAATAAATTATATAATTTATCAGAAATATGCGATATACAATCATGGAAACTCAAACTAACTATCCTCAAAACGAAGTAATAGCGAATACTTCGAAGTATTCAATTACTGTTGAGAAAAGCTCATTTTTTTATAAATAATCTACATTACGCAGCAATATAATGATACAAACTGTTATATAACAGTTTACTTACCCTGGTTTCAGGTGTTTTAAAACAATTACTTTAGCAATTAAATATCTATACAATTGCACTGCAGACATGTGCTATTTTAGCAGCCTTTCCGCCCATCTAAAAATGTTCTCCCAAAGGCAAGTATATACATGTCCAGTGTGTAGTAATCAAACTGGCACATAAATTGGTCATACAGTGTAGATATAATCATAGGAGTTAGTTAAGCATATATTTTAATTGGTAGAATGAGTAGATTAACCACTATACCATATAAGTCATTTTGCAGTGTTTTTTCTTCACTCCAAAAAATGAACCCCACATCACTAAATAAAAAACATAAAGTTTAAAAATAATATTTGTAACATTGATTTTTTTTTTTTATATTTCATAATAGTTGTCCTTTTCTGCAATCAGTGTCTGCTGCATACATAAAATACTGGTTTGACATCTGTATGTTCAAAAAGACAAAGAAAAAAGCGTTACGGAGGAATAACAAAACAAATCACATATAAGTTTGGCTACCAGTAACCATGCAAAACATACATGTTATGTTGGCAAATTAAAGTGTACTTCCATTTATTCTGGTTTCAGGACAGGTGGTTCGAGGCCTAAAGGGGGATTTCTTCAGTGCAAAGGACCTGAAAAAGGGACCGTTTTGGGAGAAATAGCCAGTTTTGGCGACTATGGAACATTAAATCAACAATATTAAAGAGTTGGAACCAAATATGTTAAGCTGTGGTATGATAGGATCATGTTCAATAAATTTCGGGCAATTTAAGAATCGTACATGGTGACATGCAAAATGAGCTACCCTAGTATGATATAAAGCGACTGCAGATTCAGAAAGATTTAAGGTTTAAAGTCACTTTTAATACATTAGTATTTTGCTGAAGACTTCATTTTCTTTTTTCTTTTTTTATTAACTTTTGTATATATTATTACATCAGTAAATATTATACACATAATACTGTTGAACTAGTTGTATGTTATTAATATCCATGTATATATATATTTTACAAAGAAACATATACAGGTTATGTTAACAATATTTAATGCTGTTGAGGAGAATGTTAGATATAGATTAAAGTTAGGTTAATTATAGAAAGAATGGAGAAAAAGAGAAATATAGTCCGGTTCCGGGTGAATAACTGAACAAAAATTATCACAGTCAGCTTTGTACGTAGAACTGCAATGTTCATTCATGTATATACTTTTTTTTAATAATAGAAAGAGGCAGAGGGTATGTTTTGCAAAGAAAAAACTTGAGTTTTATGTAGTTATTCCAAGACCAGTCGATTCCATTTTCTTTTATGTATGTTCAGTTTGATTTTAGTTAAGGCTATATGTGCTTTCTTTCTTTTCTTTCTTTAACGAATTTAATAAAATATTCGTATTTAAGATGAAGTTGGTTCACCTTACAATTGTAGATATAGTATTTTGCTGCTGATATAATGAAGTTAGTTATTACGGAATAATCTGTTTTGGGCTTCATTTTCATCAAAATCGTAAACATCTGTATGCTGGCATTATTTCGACAGATTTATAAATGTTAATATACTGGCATCGACACATCTTCAAATTTGTATCAAGTATTTTTATCTGACTTATCAGCGCATGCTAATCTGATTTAAAACCTTTATCTGTTAAATCGAGTATCCAATATTTGTTTTAGATATTTTTACTGAAATTGATTTGCGCTTTGTTTCTCGCACACGAAATGATACGATATTGATTACAAAGTAAGATTTACAAGGTGACTCTGAGGACAAGAGTGAACAAAGGCATATTATTACGTCGGATACAAAATGTGAAATTCTGAAATATTACTCTTCAAAATGTCGAAAATGAAACAATCTGAGACTCACCGTGGACCATGTCTTAAATTTGGTGAAAGGAAGAAGGCGAAAGTTTATTGTGAGATATGTAATGAGTTTCAGTGTCGCGTATGTGTCCTTGTTCACGACCAGTACGCCCTCATGGCTGGACACACATTTAAAGACTTGATTTCCCCGATGTCACTGATCGAAGCGCAGTCGAAAGTCCTTCTCACCTGCGAGGTCCACAACAAACCGTACGAAATATTCTGTGACGATCACCAACTTCTATTCTGCTCCTTTTGTGCAGTGGAGAGTCATAGGGCTTGTAAACATATCCAGGCAATTGGAATGTGCCAGATTCAGAAAACGATCAACCCATCGGATCTTATTGAAAGCATTAAAGAAGCACACGAGCGTGTTTATAAAACGTTAGAAAGCGTTCATGGTATTTGTGAAGCGTTACAAGGGAAGCTAATTAAAGTATCAGTTTTCCTGGACTCGTTAAAGAACAAAAAACCATTGCATGTTTCAACTTGTCAGGATGCCAAGACCAATAAGCTCCAACAACTTGAAAATACGCAACTTTCCAAGGAAAAAGATTTAACTGATATATGCAAAAAGATGAATGGTATGCCGTCCATGTACAAAATCGTGATATACCGTGAAACCCTAGAGAGGTGTTTTGTTGTACATAAAGCAATCCGTCCAAAATTAGCTGATATGGTAGAGGAAACCAACAAACTGTTGTCTGACTTTCAACAAATCGTTGTTGCAGTATCGCTGGATAATCGTTATTCAAACGTTATCCACGCAATACATGTCTCCAATATCATTCTCAATAAAACTGCACTCAGAGTCTGTGCAAGGAAATCAGAATTCACTCCATTGCAATGTTTAAAAAGTACAAGTGAACCTATACAGTTGAAAGAGAACTTCAAAAAAACTTTTTACAACAAAATCGACTTCTTACGGGAAGGGAGATTAGTATTGACTGAACAATGCAACAATCCCATTTTGGTTTTAAACGAGAACATGGAAGAAATCGTTCCAGTTAAGACAAAAAGGATACCTCTAGACATAGCAACGATCAACGAATGCAAAGCAGTAGTGTCTGTTTTACCCTTTATGTATGATGATACAATTATTGTACTCGACATAGATAACTCAGACAACATAGAATCGTTAAGAACGCTAAGAGGTCACTCCCAAGACTTGGCTCACGAAAACATTTACAATCCCATATGTAAATACACAGACGACACTCTTATAGTTTGTCCTGATAAATCAAACCAAGTCGCACATTTGTTCAATTTTAGTAATGGTCTAAACAGTTATTTCCAGAAAGTTCTACCAAAGAAGAAATGGAAACTGACTGAAGAAACGGCAACATTAGCATTCATTAAGAATCGGAACTTGTTAGTGGTGGCAGAGAGAAGAAAGAGCTTGATTTACATCTGCGATTTGTCTAACGATACTGCCGACCACATCACAGTTACTGATGAAAGAATCCAAGATCCAAGAGGAATGGCTGTGGCATCCAATGAGTGTGTGTTTGTCTGTTGTTACAAATCCCACAAAATCGTCCAGATATCACCAAATGGGCATGTATTGTGCGCATGCCGTCTACCTGGCCTTTTCTACCCTACGGATGTTTGTTTTTCTTCGGATGGAAAGAAAATGTTCATTCTTTCCAGTGATTTGGATAAAGTGTTTGTATGTGAACTTCGTAATTAGGAGCGGTTTTGTAGAAACGGAGTTACAAATATCGTTGTTGGCAATATCGTTTTTATTGTACGTGATCGGCTAAATACCAAATCATTGTGCTACGTGTCATATTATACATAGCCATACATGTATATATATGTATGCGCGGTCAGTCCAAATTTATCGAAGTACATTAAGCGTAACAGGCTTAAGTATCATATTTCACTTAGACAAATAAGTGATTAAATTTGATAAATAAACCACTTGAACCAAACCATATCTTATCATGATTATCATGAAAATTATTTCCTTTCAAAGTCCAAAAACCTTTTAAAACGAGGAAAAATAAGCAACTTCTAACAAAACCAATAATGTGAGCTTATATGGGACTGAAATGATATCGGTCATCATTACGTTCAGCAATTGTATGTATTAGTTAGAAGATATTAAGTACAATCTTATTGGTAAAAAAGGGGCTGAGCGAGCGCAGCTATTTAGTCATTCTTAAAAAGGACGGCAAAACAGATTTACGTTTAATTGAATTTTCTAACCACATTTCGTACTTTGAATGATTGTTGCCTTCCACGTCATTCCATAGGATTTGTTTAATCTACAGTGATTTTAGTTTAAAAAGAAGTTCATTCAAGTCTCGACATGACAAAACAAAACGCTTGATCATCCAAAAATCCAAAACTTGTTTATTTTATTTTTTTACAAGAAAGTAACTTAAGTAGGATCCTTTTAACATGTTTTTTGAAAAAGGTACCTGATTTAGAAGAATTGCTATTTATAAGCTGTCATGATACTATATTTACAAAGTACGTTATTTATTTGAAGATATTTGCCATTATTCGGTCATTTTACCATTCATGTAGGTTCTCAAACACATTATTGTTAAATTGTTGCAAACACATTTTTTATGCATTATTACGTTTAACTCATTTGATTTTAATGATCAAAACAAATCATAAAGCATAATTATTAATTGTGGTAGCTATTAATTAAAACAAAAACATAAATAAAGGCTAATATATATTTATCTGAACACAAATCATATTAACTTGTTTTTGTTTCGATCATTAAAGTCAATTTAATGATTTAAGCGTAATAATGCATTTAAAATTAAAATGTTATTTTGGCATCAAACCATATTGTGCCCCTTTAAGATATTTGCCATTATTCAGTCATAATACCATACTTGTAGGTACTCAAACACCATTGCCATTATTCAGTCATAATACCATACATGTAGGTACTCAAACACCATTGCCATTATTCAGTCATAATACCATACATGTAGGTACTCAAACACCATTGCCATTATTCAGTCATAATACCATATATGTAGGTACTCAATCACCATTGCCATTATTTAGTCATAATACCATACATGTAGGTACTCAAACACCATTGCCATTATTTAGTCATAATACCATATATGTAGTACTCAAACACCATTGCCATTATTCAGTCATAATACCATACATGTAGGTACTCAAACACCATTGCCATTATTCAGTCATAATACCATATATGTAGGTACTCAAACACCATTGCCATTATTTAGTCATAATACCATACATGTAGGTACTCAAACACCATTGCCATTATTTAGTCATAATACCATACATGTAGGTACTCAAACACCATTGCCATTATTCAGTCATAATACCATATATGTAGGTACTCAATCACCATTGCCATTATTCAGTCATAATACCATACATGTAGGTACTCAAACACCATTGCCATTATTTATTCATAATACCATATATGTAGGTACTCAATCACCATTGCCATTATTAAGTCATAATACCATATATGTAGGTACTCAAACACCATTGCCATTATTTAGTCATAATACCATATATGTAGGTACTCAATCACCATTGCCATTATTAAGTCATAATACCATATATGTAGGTACTCAAACACCATTGCCATTATTTAGTCATAATACCATATATGTAGGTACTCAAACACCATTGCCATTATTCAGTCATAATACCATACATGTAGGTACTCAAACACCATTGCCATTATTAAGTCATAATACCATATATGTAGTTACTCAAACACCTTTGCCATTATTTAGTCATAATACCATATATGTAGGTACTCAAACACCATTGCCATTATTTAGTCATAATACCATATATGTAGGTACTCAAACACCATTGCCATTATTTAGTCATAATACCATATATGTATGTACTCAAACACCATTGCCATTATTCAGTCATAATACCATATATGTAGGTACTCAAACACCATTGCCATTATTCAGTCATAATACCATACATGTAGGTACTCAAACACCATTGCCATTATTCAGTCATAATACCATATATGTAGGTACTCAAACACCATTGCCATTATTCAGTCATAATACCATACATGTAGGTACTCAAACACCATTGCCATTATTCAGTCATAATACCATATATGTAGGTACTCAATACCATATATGTAGGTACTCAAACACCATTGCCATTATTCAGTCATAATACCATATATGTAGGTACTCAATCACCATTGCTATTATTTAGTCATAATACCATATATGTAGGTACTCAAACACCATTGACATTATTTAGTCATAATACCATATATGTAGGTACTCAAACACCATTGCCATTATTTAGTCATAATACCATATATGTAGGTACTCAATCACCATTGCTATTATTTAGTCATAATACCATATATGTAGGTACTCAATCACCATTGCCATTATTCAGTCATAATACCATACATGTAGGTACTCAATCACCATTGCCATTATTCAGTCATAATACCATACATGTAGGTACTCAATCACCATTGCCATTATTCAGTCATAATACCATACATGTAGGTACTCAATCACCATATTGTTATATTGTTGCTGTATTGTCCAGTGGTATGTGTTTATGAACTTGACGTGTAATAAGATATAATTTAAGTTCATTTATGTTCAGAATTTTTGGTTACATGGTGTTAAGGCTCTTCTTTTCTTTCTAGTTTCACTAGGAATAATATTGATCAAAGCATCGTTATCAGTGTAAAAATGTTGGTCATTTAATAACTCGAATATGTCTTTAGTATGAATCCTGTTTGTCGAATTATACGACCCACTTCAAAATTTATTGTTGCAATTTAGACAAAAAAGGTTGCTGCAAAACCTATATAATATACCGTACATCTAGTCTCTAGTCACAATGTAGGTCACAGGTACTAAAGTTTCTTTCTAATCTTCTACCTCATTCGAAATGTTAATCTTCATAGATTGACATTTGACGCTAGATTATAAACACTAAAAATAACTTAATTTCAACAATGGGTTCCAGTATGCGATTAACTATGTTTTAGGAATTTCCACAGGGAGTAGAATGGGTTTAAAGGGGAAAACTCTCCAGAGAATTTAGTAAGACTGGGGTTATGTTTGTACGTGGCGTGTCAAATCAAACCTAAGCTTTGTTTAATTTTATTGATGTTTAACCGAATTGGTTTTAAAAAAACCCTCAAAATTAGCCCTTCGAAATTATAAACGTCTTTTTTAAGTTTTAATCCATTCCATGTTGCCCATACGCATGTTTTCCAAATTAAAAGATCATCAGACTAAAGTTCCTGGAGTTACAACGAGGACACCACCAAGTTTGTGTAAATTAAGTTATTTTAGGCCCATAACTCTGACTTTGAATTGGGCATCACAACTTCTCGAGTTAGAGTATGAAGCATCGCAAACCCCTGTACCACCATCACACAAGAGCACAAGAACGTACGTCTTAACAAATTGATGGTGCTCCACATGCATGAGAACAGAATTGATGTACATGACTTAAATCAGGTGGTACATGATTTTAAAAAAGGGTTTCTAGGGAACGTTGTCGTTGTGTGTGTGGCTCGTTTGATGGCTCAAAAATGCAAATATATATATTTTCTCATGGTAAAAATCAGTCGTAACAACTCGGCCATCTCCGGCAAGCTTCGCGATATCTGCTTGATACTAGCCGAAGAGTTCCGATTGGGTAAAAATGTTCTTGCTTATCCATGCCCAATACTTATGTAATGTTATTTACATGTATAGATATGTGATGTATAAACCGTTGCTACATTTCGTACACACTTTTTACTTTCAGTAAATGCTAAAACGAAATAGTCTTAAAACAAATCGCATTTTATGAATATCCCACTAGATTATGAATGAACATACTGCTCTAAAACGTAGCCATTATAGTCTGAAATATGCCTTAAAACGATCGTTCGCGCATCCTCCAAAAACAATTCCCGAAGGAACATGCCCCCTTTGACACCCCATCCTACATGTATATACTAAACACCACTCTTAAAATGCCGACAACAGAATGCAGTAGACGAGCGAGCGGCTTCCTAATTTTGGACAAAGTCCGCCCGTCCGCTGCACATTAATACATAACACGTCTTGTGACGAGTGTAAATATGTCTATATCAGCAAGATACCAAATTGAACTTTACCGTTCAGTTATATATATATTGCTCTATTTCATGCTTATGTCAAAATATGTGAACATCTTATATCAGTATGTATGATAACAATATTATCGTGAAGGCTACGTGCAATTAAGAGAGTATTTTACCGAAACAGAATTGTGAATTGTTTCTTGTACAAAAAGGAGTATTTATATTCAATTAAAAATTGAAACTTTAAACGATGTGGAGACTATGAGGACAATCGTGTACACGTATAACTGTCATATTTGTACGTGATATTTAAAAAAACTGAAATTCTATGATATATCTCTATCAAAATGGCGGATATCAAGCATTCGGAGACTCACTGTGGACCATGTCTTAAAATTGGTGAAAGGAAGAAGGCGGCAGTTCATTGTGAGGTATGTGACGAGTTCCAGTGTCACACGTGTGTCCGTGTTCACGACCAGTACGCCTTCATGGCTGGACACACCTATAAAAACTTGATTTCTCCGATGTCACTCGTCAGAGCTCAGTCAAAAGACCTTCTCACCTGCGAGGTTCACAACAAACCATATGAAATGTTCTGTAACGTTCACAAATTCCTATGCTGCTCTAAATGTGCTGTCGAGAGTCATAGAGCTTGTAAACATGTCCAGGAAATCGGACGCCTGATCCAAACAATAAATCTTAGCCCATTTACCATCATAAAACGCGTTAAGAAAACAAAGGGGCGAGTTTGCCAGGCGCTAAAAAACGTTCAGAGTGTTAGTGACGCGTTACAAGCAAAGCTAGTTAACATATCCGTTTTCATGAACTCGTTAAAGAACAAAACGCCATTGAATATTTCAACTTGTCAGGATGCCAAGACCAATGAGCTCCAAGAACTTGAAAATTTGCAACTTTCGAAGGAAAAGCATTTAACTTACATATGCCAAAACTTGTACGGTATGGTGTCCATGTACAAAAGCGTGATATACCGACGAAACTTAGAAAAGAGTTTTGTTGAACTTAACGCAATCCGTCCAAAATTCGCTGAGATGGTAGAGAAAACCAAAAAACTGTTGTCTGACTTTCAACAAATCGATGTGGTAGTGTCGCTAGATACTCGTTATGTAGACTTTATCAACGAGACACAAGTTGCTAATATAATGCTCGCTAAAATTGCACTCAAAGGCTGTGCAAACAAATCTGAATTCACCCCTTTGCAATGGTACAAGACTACAAATAAACCTATCAAGTTGAAAAATGATTTTAAAAAGACTCTCCATAAAAAAATCGACTGCTTACGGGAAGGAAGATTAGTATTGACAGAGTATTGGAACAATCTTGTTTTGGTGCTTAGCGACAACATGGAAGAAATCGCTTCTTTTAAGACCAAAAATCCTCTAGATATAGCAACGATCAACGAATGTACAATTGTAGTGTCTGTTTCTGACAGCCGAACAATCATTGTACTCGATATAGACAACTCAGACAAGATAGTATCGTCAAGAAGTCTGAAAGGTAACTTCAATGAAAGCTTTTACAATTCCATATGTAAATACACTGACGACACTGTGGTAGTTGGTCCTCTACTAGTAGACCGAGTCGCTCATTTGTTCAATTTTGTAAATGGTCAGGAATGCAATTTCCAGAAGGATCTACCAAAGAAGAAATGGAGTTGGACCGAAGAAACAGCAACAGTAGCTTTCATCAAGAATCGGAACTTATTAGTTGTAGCAGAGAGAAGAAAGAACTTGATTTACATCTGCGATTTGTCTAACGATACAGCCGACCACATCACAGTTACTGATGAAAGAATCCAGGATCCAAGCGGAATGGCTGTGGCATCCAATGACTGTGTGTTTGTCTGTTGTTGCAAATCTCATACACTCGTCCAGATATCACCAAATGGGCACGTTTTGTGCGCATTCAAACTTCAAGGCCTCCTTTTCCCTACGGATGTTTGTTTTTCTTCGGATGGAAAGAAAATGTTCATTCTTTCCAGTGATTCTGATAACGTGATTGTATGTGAACTTTGTAGTTAGAATAGTTGTTTTAGAAAACTGACTTACAAATTTCGTTCTTGGCAATATCGTATTGATTGTACGTGATAGGATAAATACCAATTTATAGTGCTACGTGTCATGTCATTCATAGCCATATACATGTTCATATATCTGCGGTTAGTCCAAATTTATCGAAATACATAAAGCGTTTCAGGTTAAAGTTTCATAATAGACAACTTATCCAATTATTTAAACTTGACTTAATAAACAACTTGAGCCACAAATAATTACACTTAGTTTCCTTTAATCTTAAAACTTATCAATTATAAAAATACACAATGTCTAACAAAACCATAATAGTGAACTTATAAGGGACTTTAATAATTATATCATAATATCGATGTCGTTATTAAGTTAAGCAATTGTACGTAGTTGGAAGATATTAAGTAAAATCTTACCGGTTAAGATGGGGCGGAGCGAGCGATGCAATTTGGTAAATCTTGAAAAGGACGGTCAGCTTAATCTAAGAAATTTAAAAACATTTTAGACTTTAAGGCATTGTTACCTTCTGGGTTCTTCCGTCTTCAGTGAATTTGGTTAAAAGGGGGTTCATTTGAGTGTCGCCCTTCAAATGCTTGACAATCGATCGAGCTGTATTTGAAATTGTAAATCAGTGGTTGCTATATTTTTTCCCAGTTTATTGTTATACTGGAGATTATTTTTTAATGCCAATTAAAAAAAAAATCACCAAGAAAATCGTTCGCGCATGTACTCGTATATCACGAAATAAGAGTATATTTAAATAAAATAAAACAAATTTTCCAAGAGCTAAACTTTGTGTGTGACTGTTTATCTGGCTTTGGTATGATTAAAACTCTGTTACAAAAGAAAGTTGATGCATGGCATCAATGTCGCCGGGAAACTGTGCATTTGTAGAGGTCTTTTTAATAACATTAAAATTACAATTCAAAAGAACTGACTTGAAACAAATACTCAGAATATATTATCTGCGTGTTCCATATACCTTCTGTGTGGATGTTACCCACGTATTTGCCGAACTAATTTGCGCTTCTATATCTACATGTATTCTGCGGTTTATATCAACGACCTGTAATTGATTATTATAAACTATTTAAAATAACAGACACCAAAGTATTATCCAATATATACAATATCTAACATATACAAATATTTTCAAATCAAATACAACCGTTTATATAATGGAGGCAATTAAAGGTAGTTTATTGTATTCTTCTGAATAACAACGTTTCCTACCAAAAGGAAAAGGTAAAAGGAATATAAATAGAGTCGCCGCCTTCTGACCGGCAGAAATTGTTTTCGAAGATTTCTGCGATTTGGTTAATCATTTTTTAACACAAATAATTCTAGGAGTGCGTCTCGCTTTCATGATGCATGGCATAGGTTTAAAAATAGGTGGGTTTCTACGTGGTCCAAGTATCAAGGTGACTAAATGTTTAACATGGACATTTTCAAAATACATTGAATCACATTTTGTGATCAGACTTTTTGCAAGTTTTTTTTACATTTGTCATTCTATTCCATGTTGTTCTAATTCTACACGGATTTATTACATGTCTATGTCTGACAGTAACCTTGTTTTGTAAACTATGAATATGTATAAATGTTTGCGTTTTTATTAGATGCTTGAAATGTGCACTTACATTTAGAATGATTGTATAATATTGTGTTGTCTTCTTGTTAGATATAGATTTATTGTCTATTGAAAATTATTGCTTTTGTGAGGAATAAATTTATATCAGTGACTGTTTTTAAATGATGTTTTAGCATGTGTGTTTGTTGATTCGAATCGCTTCAGCTACATTTGATAATGATTTCTTTATATAACATTTGGAAAATTTGTGAAATAATTTGGTATTCTTTTAAGCTGTGAATAAATGTTTGGTTTACTTTTTACTTTTGTTTATTAAGGGTACATGAAGTTTGCTCGTTTTTAATAGCTAATATAATATCAAGCTGCACTCTCACAGATTGACAGTTTTGTCCTTTTTTAGCTTTTGTCGTAGAACTGGAACCAATAAAAAATCGCATATATAGCGTGAATCATGTTTTATCAATTTGTTTCTTCTCCCTTTAATCCTACTCCTAGCTCAGAATTATCTGATTTTGGTATCATGCAGTGCTTTCAATTCAGCCATATAAGATTACTCACAATAGAATACATCCCAATTGCTATGAAAACTGCCGAAAAATCATTTATTATTAAGCGTTACTAACGCTATTAGCCATAAAACATCAAATTCGAACGGAATAATGAAAATATGCGATTTGATCTTTTGTTAGCAAACTTTCAAAAGGGTTCAAAACAAATAGTATAAAATACCCCTAAAAGCTCTTCGGATTCAAACCTTTTCTATTGCTATTTTCACATGACAAATATATTTAAGGCACAGAAAAAGGCGCGAATGTTTGACAAACGCTTTTCCTAAAAATAAACAGATTAATTTTTAAAATGCCGAGTCTATTGGAAAGCTGTAGAGATGAATTTGGTACAGATGACCTATATAAAGTGTTAGGTGTGAATAAGAAAGCTAAGGAAGGAGAAGGTTTGTATTTGTAGACCTCGACTTAGTTAATTTTTATTTGTAGACATTTTACATGTTTTAGTTTTATGTTCAGGGTTTCCGCCAGCCCTTTATGGCTTGTCGGGCCCGACGTGCCTTCCGCTGGCAAGGCTAATTACCGACATGCGTTAATTATGCCGACATCCTTTAATCCGCTTAGCGACAACCCTTATCAAAACAATCATCAGTTCTGACAATACACAATTTTGTTGCGATTGCAACGGTTGACTGACAGCCAGAAGGCGTGTCGGGACTAATACGGCATTTGTATCAGTCATTCAGGATCGACGACAGCATGAAGGCGTGTCGGTGAGGTTCAACAGTGCAATTAACCAAACTCCTATTCTTTATCAAAATGGGAATGTGTGAAAAACACCACTGTCGTAATTGCGACCTTCATCACTATAATCATCTATGAACACAAAGTAAACAATATCATGTCTTAATTGAGTTAGGTAACATAAATCATGTGTCGTTTTATTTTGTTTCTTAATCCCGAGTCCGTTTGTTAACCAATTATTAAATTATTATTGAGAACCGTGTGAAAATATCTGTTATTATAAACAAGGGTTATGCTATGTCGTCGTATGTAATTGAGTCGCGTTCCCGTCTTAAGTTTCAAAGTGTAAAGTTATATTTTATGTTGCTTATTATTAAACTTTGATTATTTTCTTTTTCTTTTAATTTATTAAGAAAAAAAAAGATAAATAAATCTGAAAATGCACATTACATTCCCTTTAAGTTATTATTTAGCCGACCCGGCTTTAAAAATATTAGCTGTAGCAGCTTTAAATACGAATACACCCACGAGCAGTCGCTTTGCTCCGGGCTCTTTTGTGTTCCAGCATGCAGCGTGCTTTACACGTTTTGCTGTGACGTCAACGGTGTCAATATAAATAATACCCGCACTAAACGAAACATGAGTCGATCGATATCGTCGATATTGTATTGTCGGAAAACTTGAGAAATACCAATAATTAATGAAGAGAAACCATTAAACTTTTTCACAAATATTTTTAATGTTAATCGGACTTGAGTTGGTAATTCTAAATCATAGGAACATAACTGTAAACTTGTTTAAAATGCAGGAAATTGCACCATTTTGGATACGAAAATTAAAAAAAATCGACGTGAGGGGGGTAAAACCCTCCCAAACCCTCCCCTTCCGACATGCCTTATGAAATTCCTGGCGGAAACCCTGATGTTTTTGTGAAATATGATATTTAAGACTATTTATTTTTTATAATACATCGTTCATTACGAATACTCGATCATCGGACCGGTGTCACCCGAAATATTCTAAATATTGCAGTATCTTTTTGATGACAGAACCTTTCATGTAGATAAAAAAGAAATCAAAGTTGTAAACCAGGGAAGTTAAGTAGTCTTTTGAGGAAAAGTGCTCTTGGTGTGGGGCTCAAACCCACGACCGCCGGATTACTAGCATGGCGCTCTAACCAACTAAGCTTATTGGACGGCTGGTTCTAACCCCCACACACTACAGAAGGTGTACCAGGTTTGCCACTCTAACCCATAACCACAGGTACACTCAAAGCATTTTAACTTACTGAGCTAACCGGTCAACAGGATCCTACCAATTCATCTGGGTTGTCATTTGGAAAAATGAAAGTTCAAATGAAATTTATCTAAAGAAATGTTTCCTTTTAATAACTTTACTAAAATTGAAGTGATTTTTTTTTAGGTTCTGCATGTTAAGTCTGCATGCATTTGCCAGTTTTAGCAAAACAATATGACTGTACTCAGAGCTCTCACGAGGGGGGCGACTTGGGCAAAGTCGTTGCCTAAAATTCCCAGACTTCGCCCATTTGTATCATCAAAGCGACATTGACTTCGCCGACAATTTTAGCACATTGTAAATCTGTCAATCAGCGAGTATTTGGCCAATGTCCCATTAGTCAAAACATCGCAATTAGCCATTCATAAAATTGTGTAATTTCCTAATCTGATAATTGGGCCATGTCATCCAATTACCAAAACATTGCCAGTAGGTGGAGCTATTGCAAGTTAACCAATCAGAGTGTACATTGAGAAGACCCTGATCAAATGATATATGTTCGTTTAAATGCTAAAGAAAAGGCAACATAATTATGAAAAATCCTGTCAAGCATTAATCAAGTAAAAAATAATTGATAAATGTATTGAACAAACAAAGCAAGACATTTAAAACATTGTTGCTTTTGCATACATGCCATATCCCCCGGAATTTCGATCCATCCCCCGGTCTCCCGGTGGGAGATAAAAATCCCCCGGAATTTAATTGTCTCGAAAACATATTTTTCCAATGACATATTTTGTTCTGCAAGTGCATTACAGTATGACATGACAGTGTATCATAAAAATATGATAAATCATGACATAAAATAATTCTGTATAATGAAAAAGTTTAGAGGTTTTCAAAGCAAACTATATGTGAATACATTTTTTCATACTTGCGTCTAAAAATCCCCCTGAATACAACCAAATCCCCCTGAATTTCAGCCTTTTGAACAAATCCCCCTGAATGGTCTCCAGAAAATATGGCATGTGTGCTTTTGAAGCAGACGATCATAGCCATCTCGGGCCATCGGCAAGGTGGCGCTAAGAAAACCAATGACATGACGTATTACAACAAATGTTTGATTGGTTTTAGTGAAATGTTCATGATAAAATATTGTTTTGTAATCACAAAAATATTTCTTTTGCGTTATGTAGAGTTTACTGGTTGAGAAGCAGTTTCCGACAGTTTTTATGCGTTTTTTTTAATTATTTATAAGTGTTTAAGTACTTATTAAAAGTGTTCACATTTTAGATAACTACAGCTCAAGCTGCTATTGTCGATATATTTTTCACATGTGTGACATCACATATAGTGTATCTAATAGGGGTGCAAAGAGGGGTACTTACACTGTTCTGATTAGTTTGTGATGAGAAGCAGTTTCCGACAAATTGAATGCGGGGCAGATTTAAGGTGCCTATTGTGTGTTTTTATTATCTGTTTATTTAATATACTAGATATAAGAGTGTAATAAGATAAATATTATTTAATTTTTCAGCATTTACAAAAAATTTAAACCCTAAAATTTATGACAGTCCATTCACACTCGAAATTAGGCAGACACTGAATATCAATGATATTTTGATTCATTTCTGATAGAAACTTGTGTTTGTATACATTTTAATGAATGTGGGTGCGAAATAAGCATGACCTCAGTGTTCACAAATATGTACACAATGATCATCGTTTGTATAAGTCAATTTAGGAAAAACCTTGTAGCTATTCATAGATATGCAAATTAGGTTCACACGCATGCACAATACGCTGTGCGTGCCGATGCCCCACGTGCAAGTTTGTGTACAAAATGAAAAATAAATATTAAACATTAAATAATAATAAAAGTTACTTACGTGTCTTGGAAAAAAATTCAACTTTTGATAGCCTAGTTACGATATAGTTGAATTGCAGTTCATTTTTTATGAAGATCTAAAGAAAGTAGGCGAAAAGGCGATTTGTCGAAAACTGCTTTCCGTCGGAAACTGCTTCTCAACCAGTACAGTATTTTTCTCTTGTTTACGATGTCAAAAAATTCGTCAAGATCGCCATTTTGTCAGAACAATTTTCCGAGTTTATTTCTCAACCTCCCATTATGTATTGGTAATTTTTCTTCAAGGACAGTGATTAAAATGTCAATTGGTTCTTAAATGTCAGCATATTGAAAATTAGTTTGCCCCATGTCAATTACATGTAGATACCAGAGTTATTTGGTGTCATGTTGATTACCTGTTTTTATCAGGTTGTATTTGCATCATGTAAATAACATGTTTTATCAGGTGATTCAGCATCATGTCAATAAAATGTATTTTACAGTCAAGAAGGGTTACCACAAGGTGTCATTGAAGGTTCATCCAGATCGCGTGTCCCCAGAGGAGAAGGAGACAGCAACACAGAAGTTTCAGACACTGGGAAAGGTCTACTTTATCCTTGCTGACAAGGAAAGAAGGGCTGTCTATGATGAAACAGGTTTATTTGAAAACTCTAGTTATGGCAATGAACAGGGGTCTGCACAAAACATTTTATCTTGTTCTTTTAGTATGTGATTAAAGTGCATCACCCCTTCCCAAGTTCACTGATCGCATATTATTTAGTAAAAGATTATAATAATAGTTGATACAATAATATAAATACATACAAATAGTTTAAAGATAAAAAAAAAATGCATAGTGATTGCAAGAAGTTGAAAGGAGTTATCAATAGTTACATAAATGATATATGAATAATAGTTACAAAACACGTTGAAAAGAACAATTCTGAGGTAAAATTCATGTTCCTGTTTCTTTCGTATGTTTTATTACTGGCTACATGTTTTTGAATTCACCTGCTTTTGAGATAAAATAAAAATAATTAAGATAACTGCTATCACTATAGGTGAAGTGGATGATGAAGATGACGCCATACCGCAAGATCGAGATTGGACAGCTTACTGGCGACTGTTGTTTCGTAAAGTCACAATGGAGGATATCAAAGATTTTGAGAAAAAATACAAAGGTCTGTATTGAGGATATAAGTAAAAAAAAATAAATTATGTCGTTCGTTTTTTTTTAACATAAATTGTCTTTATGTATAAAGTTAGTGCTTTAATTAGGCCAAATAAAACTAATGTGGTTTCTGTTACCACTGAAAAAATATCTGCCTAGGTAGGTAGGGAAAACATTTTATTTTGGAAATTACTTAGCTTGGAACAAAGTAATATCCTTGTTTTATTTACATATATATCGATGGCCTCACTTCCAAATGTCGAAGCTACAAAATCCCATGTTTTCAGTGGCAACGTTTTAAGTTTTTCATCTTGATAATTTGATCACACATTTTTAGCTTGACTATCCGAAGAATAAGGAGAGTTATACTACTCACCCAAGCGTCGGCGTTGGCGTCACACCTTGGTTAAGGTTTTGCGTGCAGGCACACAAGGTTAATATCTCAGCAACTACTTGAGGTATTGCATTGAGACTTTATACGATGGTACTCAACCACCCAACCTACCTAATTAACTAAGTTAGATAACTCTAGTTTGCATTTAATGCAAATATTAGGCCTTTATTAATAGACTTAGAAATTCTGGTTAAGGTTTTGCGTGCAAGCACACATAGCTTAATATCTCAGCAACTACTTGAGGTATTGCTTTGAGACTTGATACAATGGTACTCAACCATCCAACCTACTTAATTAACCA
Source organism: Mya arenaria (assembly GCF_026914265.1). Taxonomy (NCBI): domain Eukaryota; kingdom Metazoa; phylum Mollusca; class Bivalvia; order Myida; family Myidae; genus Mya; species Mya arenaria. The sequence goes on along the minus strand of NC_069134.1, from coordinate 29,182,947 downwards.
AGTTAGATGACTCTAGTTGGCATTTAATGCAAACAATTGCCCTGGTATTATTCGACTTAGAAATTCTGGTTAAGGTTTTGCGTGGAAGCACACATAGGTTAATATCTCAACAACTACTTGAGGTAATGCATTGAGACTTGATACAATGGTACTCGACCATCCAACCTACTTAATTAACCAAGTGAGATGACTCCAATTTGCATTTAATGCAAATAATTGCTCTTTATTATTCGACTTAGAAATTCTGGTTAAGGTTTTGCGTGGAAGCACACATAGGTTAATATCTCAACAACTACTTGAGGTATTGCATTGAGACTTTATACAATGGTACTCAACCATCCAACCTACTTAATTAACCAAGTGAGATAACTCTAGTTTGCATTTAATGCAAATAATTGCCCTTTATTATTCGACTTAGAAATTCTGGTTAAGGTTTTGGGTGTAAGCGCACATAGGTTAATATCTCAGCAAATACTTGAGGTATTGCATTGAGACTTTATACAATGGTACTCAACCATCCAACCTACTTAATTAACCAAGTTAGATAACTCAAGTTTGCATTTAATGCAAAATAATTGCACTTTATTATTCAACTAAGATATTCTGGTTAAGGTTTTGCATTTAACCACATTTAAGTCAATATCTCAGCAAATATATCATGTATTGCATTGAAACTTTAGATATGTATTCCCAACTATCTAATCTACTAAATTAATGAAGTAAGATACCACTTTTTTGAATATAATGCAAATTATGGGCCTTTACTATTTGACTTAGAAATTCTGGTTAAGGTTTTGCGTGCAAGAACACAGGTTAATATCTCAGCAATTACTTGAGGTATTGCATTGAGACTTGATACAATGGTACTCAACCATCCAACCTACTCATTTAACCAAGTAAGATAACTCTAGTTTGCATTTAATACAAATGATAGGCCTTTATTATTTGACTTAAAAATTCTGGTTTAGGTTTTGGGTGCAAGCACACATAGGTTAATATCTCAGCAACTACTTGATGTATTGCATTTAGACTTTATACATTGGTAACCATCCAATCTACTTAAATAACCAAGTAAGATAACTCTAGTTTGCATTTAATACAAATGATAGGCCTTTATTATTTGACTTAAAAATTCTGGTTTAGGTTTTGGGTGCAAGCACACATAGGTTAATATCTCAGCAACTACTTGATGTATTGCATTTAGACTTTATACATTGGTAACCATCCAATCTACTTAAATAACCAAGTAAGATAACTCTAGTTTGCATTTAATTCAAATAATGGCCCCTTTTTTATTCAACATAGAAATTCTGGTTAAGGTTTTGCATGTAACCACTTTTAAGTCAATGCTTCAGCAAATACATCATGTATTGCATTGAAACTTTACACACAGGCTCCCAGCCATTTAACCTTCTTATTTAATCAAGTAAGATAACTCTTTCTTTCATATTATATAATTTTTGCCCCTTAATTATGCGACTTAGAAATTCAAGTTAAGGTCTTGCATGTTAGCACACATAGGATAATATCTCAGCAACTACTTGATGTATTGCATTGAGACTTTATACAATGGTATTCAACCACCCAACCTAATTGAAAAATCAAGTTAGATAACTGTGTTTTGCAAATAATGGCCCTTTATTATTACACTTAAAAATTCTGGTTAAAATTTTGCATATAACCACATTTATGTTAATATCTCCGCACATCATGTATTGCATTGAAATCTAATGATCCATGCATGTTTCGCCAAAACTTTTCAATCCTTACATTGAAAAGCGGCGGAATGGTCGAGCGCGCTGTCTCTATGACAGCTCTTGTTATTTGTTAATGGTTTTGTTTGAACTTGTCTTTCTAATGCACTTTATATTTTCATCAAAAATGAAAAAAACACTCTAATAACTAAGACAAAATTTCTGAATTTCTAATAAAAACTTATACAAGACCATTCAAAGTTCATCTCAATGATAGAATGGTCATATAATTATAACTCCAGGCCCATAAGGCCTAAGAATAGAAGAAATTTGTGTCTGGCAACAGTCTGAGAAAATATAAGTTGGTTTTTATGCCCCCAAAGTTGTGCATTTTAAATTTTAACCGTCTGTCGATCTGTGCATTTGTTCTTCATGTTTTCCTTGTCTTGGTCTGTAACTTTGTCATGCATGGAGGGATTTTGAATTTACTTGGCACATGTGTTCAGTACAATAAGGCAGCATGTCATATGCAGGTCCCACATCCCTGCCTCAAAGGTCAAGATCACACTTAGAGATAAACTTCTTAATTAATCACTTATAGCTATTACTGTGACAGATTTTTTCATGGCAAACAGTTACTATGTTCATTGTTACTCTTTTGAGTTTTATATCCAGCCAGATAAACATAAATATTTGGGTTTTATACTGCAAATTCCTTTGACCTCTGTTTAAACAGACAGGGTTGGTTGGATAAATTAAAATAGGCATAACTGATAGAAAAATCTATTTCACAAAGGTTCAAAGGAAGAGCTTGAAGATCTGAAGACAGCGTATCTTGAGTTCAAAGGCAACATGGAGGATATACTGAGTAACGTGATGTGTTCAACTGAGGATGACGAGCCCAGGTTTTCCGGGATCATCAGGGACTGGATTAAGAAGAAAGAAGTGCCCGATTTCCCCAAGTTTAGTAAGGAGACCAAGAAATCGAAGGATAATCGAAAAAGAAAGGTAAGAGGGTGGTAGTCCAAAGTTTTGTATTGTACCAAATATAGCTCATTTAATATATAAATGCATTTTATGATTTTATACCAGTACCTCCTACAAGTTCAGAGTATTTGGTGGTGTTTTTATCAAGGATATTTGGTTGTATTCACAATGCCCAAAAGTATGGGTGAGTTCACAAATGTTGAATAAAAAATCCCACAAGTTTTAATAGCATATGAACAAATGGTTAAAAAGAAAATTTGAGTATTTAACCTACATAATTGTTATCAAAAAATCTCAATTTTATGATATAAAAATTCCTAATCCCAGGTTGAAGGTCATTTTCCCAAAATATGGAGAAAAAACCTTTAGTTTACGATCCCTCATCTCACAATTTTCTTATTTTACATTGCACATAATTATATGTATGAAACTTTAATTTTTCTGTGAACTTATATTTCTCCAGGCTGCGCAAGAGGCAGCAGAAGCAGAAGAACTCAAAGAAGAGCTTGGTCTCCATAGCAACGGTTCCCTTCAGGCCCTGATCCATGCACGACAACAGTCTCGGGAACAGCAGATGACTGGATTCATGGATGATCTTGAGAAAAAATATGCACAGCCGAAAAAGACTAAAAGTGCCGGTACTGCGAAGGGCAAAAAGAAAGGAAAGAAATGATGGGCCATTTAGATTTTAAAGAATTTTTAATATGAAATTCTTTTGTGAACATTAAATGTAAATGCTTCAAGTTAAAGTTTTGAGGAGATAGATTTGAAAAGTCTGTTTGATGAAGCTTTCACTTGATTTTTTTGACGTCTTAGTTTATAATTTGTTATGCTAGTGTACAGTTTCATTAGCAATTGGTACAACTAAACCTTAATTTGGATGTTACTGCCTTATGCTATTTATAAAACCATATGATGGGGATTTATTATTGTTGTTAGCTCAACAATTTGGAGAATAAGGAGAGTTGTACTTCTGTAGCGGTGGCTTTGGCATAGGTGTCACGCCTTGGTCAAGTTTTGCATGTAGGCACCTTTAAATTATTATCACAGCAAATATATTAAGAATTGCATTGAAACTTAAGATATGTGTTTCCAACTATACGACCTACAGTACTTAATTAATGAAGTAAGGTAAAGCAATTTTGCTTGTAAGCACACATAGATTAATATATCAGCAACTACCCGGTATTTGATGTATTGCATTGAGACTTTATACAATGGTACTCAACCATCCAACCTACTTAAATAATCAAGTAAGATAACTCTTCTTTGCATAAAATGCAAATTATGACCATTTATTATTTGACTTAAATACTCTGGTTAAGGTTTGGCATATAACAACATTGGAGTCAATGTCTCAGAAAATACAACATGCTTTGCATTGAAACTTGTCATATGTTCCCAACTATTCAACCTACTCAATAGAAATCCTGATTAAGGTTTTGAATGTATGGTCACATACATATGTCAATAACTCAGCAACTACTTGATGTATTGCATTGAGGCTTTATACAATGGTACTTGACTATCCAACCTACTTGAATAACCAAGTTCGATAATTGTATTTTGAATATGATGCAGATAGTGGCTCTTTTTACTGGTATTTGGCTTACAAATTTTCGTGTCACCAGATTTTAGTCAATAGTCCTAGCAAATATGTATTGCATTAAAGGGACTGTACACCAGATTGGCACCAAAAAAGTTTTTTTCTGTAACAAATCTCAGGACAATTATCTAATAGAATGTGTTATGCTTTGATATCATAATTGTAAAAAAAGTACCAAAATGTAAAAAAAAAATTGAGACATACCCAGTAATCTTTTTTAATGAAAAAATACGAAATAACTGCTAAACTTAAAAAATTGTAAACTATGTGGTTCTTCAGTTAGTAAGTTTCAATGCATTGTACACATCGATGCCAAGTTTATGTCAGTTTTCGACAATTTTCTCCTTTTTTTCGCTTTTTTATCATACGGAGTACAGCCCCTTTAAAACTACATTATGTATGCAAGGGCTCCCAATTATCCATCCGTCTTAAATAATCAAGTTTGATATCTCTATCTTGCATTTAATATAAATTTTGCTCCTTTATAATTAGACTTAGAAATTCTTGGAAAAGTTTTGCATTTAAGCATATAAAAGTCAAAACTCAGCAACTACTTCATGTATTGCATTGAGCCTTATATACAATCAAGTATGATAAATCTATCTTGCAAATGATGTGAATTTTTCCCTTTTGATTTAGACATTGTGGTAAAGGTTTTCCCTGTTATCTAATATTACAGTGATCCATTTATGTTTCATCAAGACTTTGCAATCCCTAAACTTAAAAGCAGCTTAATAGGCGAACTTGCTGTCTCTGTGACAGCTCTCCAATAGGTTAGCTTTTTACCAAACTCATATTTCTTATTATATTTTGTTTAGTCTTTACCAAACTTTGCTACGTAAGCCTACAGTATTGAAATTTTTATGCCCCCGAAGGTGGGCATATTAAAATCGCACCTTCCGTCCGTCCGTGTGTCCGACTCAATAACTCGTGTCCAGGCTGTAACTTTCCCTTGTATGGACAGATTTTAAAATAACTTGCCACATGTGTTTGGCATACCAAGACAACGTGTCGCGTGCAAGACCTGTGTCCCTACCTCTAAGGTCTAAGGTGTTTGTTCACAATGGAATGCTGCATATAAGGACGAAGAGTATAGGTTGTCGTGTCCGGACTGTAACTTTCCCATGTATGGACGGATTTTAAAATAACTTGCCACATGAGGTCAACATACCAAGACGACGTGTCATGTGCAAGACCCATGTCCCTACCTCCTAGGTCAAGGTCACACTTAGTGTTTATTCACAATGGAATGCTGCATATAAGGACATAGAGTATAGGTTGTCGTGTTCGGGCTGTAACTTTCCCTTGTATGGACAGATTTTAAAATAACTTGCCACATGTGTTTGACATACCAAGACAACGTGTCGCGTGCAAGAACCGTGTCCCTACATCCAAGGTCAAGGTCACACTTACGTATTAGTCACAATGGAGTGCTGCATATAAGGACATAGAGTATAGGTTGTCGTGTCTGTGCTGTTACTTTCCCTTGTATGGACAGATTTTAAAATAACTTGCCACATGTGTTTGGCATACCAAGACGACATGTCGCGTGCAAAACCCGTGTCCCTATCTCTTAGGTCAAGGTCACACTTAGTGTTTATTCACAATGGAATGCTGCATATAAGGACATAGTGTATAGGTTGTCATGTCCGGGCTGTTACTTTCCCTTGTATGGACAGATTTTAAAATAACTTGCCACATATGTTCGGCATACCAAGACGACGTGTCGCATGCAAGACCCGTGTTCTTATATTTTAGGTCAAGGTCACACTTAGTGTTTATTCACAATGGAATGCTGCATATAACGACATAGAGTATAGGTTGTCGTGTCTGGGCTGTAACTTTCCCTTGTATAGACAGATAATAAAATAACTTGCCACATGTGTTTGACATACCAAGACGACGTGTCGGGTGCAAGACCCGTGTCCCTACCTCTTAGGTCAAGTTCACACTTATTCACAATGGAATGCTGCATAAGTGGACATAGAGTATAGGTTGTCGTGTCCATGCTGTAACTTTCCCTTGTATGGACAGAATTTAAAATAACTAGGTGTAATAATAATGTAGGTTGTCAAGTATGGGTGGTATATCTTTATGTTCAGAGGCAATTTAAAATAACTTGCCATATGTATTTGTTTGATCTTTAACTTTTCATGTGCTGACCTTGTTCATAGGTCAATGTCACATTCGGGGGCATTCGTCACATACTGTGACAGCTCTTGTTTTTATCAATAATGCTCGAATAAGAAGGTGGATAAAGTGAAATTAGCATAATTTAAACTAATCAAAGGCCCATATATCTGAGTGAATTTGATTAACAGTTAGATCGCATAATAAACTTTTGAGTTATGGCTCTTAATAAAGAGGACAAAGTGAAATTTGCAAAATACTGACATTTAATTTGTTCTCTTCGAACTTTGGCATTTCCTATCCAATCTTTACCAATCCACATAAATATTCCGACTCGAGTTTGATAAACAGCTAAAATTGTCAAAATTTGACCAAATTCTTGTTGCCTGCTCTCTTTCTTGACTAGTCATTACCCAATCTTTGCTACAATTGGTTACAATGTTCAAGAGCATACTTTCTCAAACATGTTTGATAAACAGCCATATCACACTACAATCTTAAGCGCATTGGCTATAAATGGTAATTGGGTTATTGTTTTGATTGTTTTATATAAACAAGCATAAAGCATCATTTGTTGCAGAGTTATGCCCCAATTAATTGTCAAAACTTTGATTTAACCAGAATTTATTTCAGAAAATATTGAACAAAGTAAATAAGCATTTGAGCTACAGAAATGCATAACATACATACAAAATAAGGAATGGTGAAATACATAGACAGTGAGTAAATCACAGAATTGAGAATAAACCATAAATGGTTTTACTAAGTCTCCCTTCTGTCAAAACTTTACCACATTTACTTTGTAAATTTTAGTAGGCAAACACTATGGAATCAAGACCATGAATCCGCTGTATTCCTTCACCAAGCAAGGTTTAGATTGCACAAATTACTTAGCAAAAGCAACACTATTTTAAATGTTTTACTTGTCAATGTTTCATGCTTTTCATGATATATACAAAGAATAGATGCAATCATTGATTTAAGTAGATATCTTACTATTCTTAACCTGTGTTATTCGTATTGAATATATATGAAAATATCAGAATACAAAATGTACGCTATGGCATGATTTGATATTACTACTAAATTTGGTTGAAAAATGTTGCCAGGTGGGTGCCCCTGACAGGAGTCATAACAGGTTCCCGGAATATCTAGTCTAAACTGGTCTTATAATAATAGAACAGAATGCTACCTTTGGCCATTTTATATTTTAAATTGTTTGTACTAAGCCATGCTTTGAATTTATTGTTGTCATATTGTTTCTGACATCATATGTTAATTTCATTGTTGCCACAGTGTTTTACCGATTCTATACTGCATCGTTTATTGTATTAAATCGAACCAGACTATTTCCATATTTAGTTTTGTACCTCAACTGCATCCTATGTTGTATTAAATCGTGCCAGACTATTTGCATATTGAGTTGTATTAAATCTTACCAGACTATTTGCATATTGGGTCCAGTACCTCAACTCCATCAACCTGTTTCGAATCGAACCAGACTATTTCCATATTAAGTCCTGTACCTAAACTCCATCAAGCTGTATTGAATCGAACCAGACTATTTCCATATTTAGTCCAGTATCTCAACTGCATCGTGTGTTGTATTAAATCTTACCAGACTATTTGCATATTGAGTCCAGTACCTCGACTGCATGATGTGTTGTATTAAATCTTACCAAACTATTTCCATATTAAGTCCTGTACCTCAACTCAATCAAGCTGTATTAAATCTTGCCAGACTATTTGCATATTGAGTCCAGTACCTCAACTCCATCAAGCTGTTTCGAATCGAACCAGACTATTTCCATATTTAGTCCAGTACCTCAACTCAATCAAGCTGTATTAAATCTTACCAGACTATTTCCATATTTAGTCCTGTACCTCAACTCCATCAAGCTGTATTGAATCATACCAGACTTTGTCCATATTTAGTTCTGTACCTCAACACCATCAAGCTGTATTGAATCGTACCAGACTGTCCATATCAAGTCCTGTACCTCAACTGCATCGTATGCAACTGGATCTTAGGCTGTATTGAATCGGACCAGACTTTGTCCATATTAAGTCCTGTACCTCATCTCCATCGAGCTGTATTGAATCGTACCAAACTGTCCATATTAAGTCCTGTACCTCAACTCCATCAAACTGTATTGAATCGAACCAGACTATTTCCGTATTTAGTCCTGTACCTCAACTCCATCAAGCTGTATTGAATTGTACCAGACGTTGTCCATGTTAAGTCCTGAACCTCAACTGCATCATATGCAACTGGATCTTAGGCTGTATTGAATCTTACCAGACTATTTCCATATTTAGTCCTGTACCTCAACTCCATCGAGCTGTATTTAAACTTACCAGACTATTTCCATATTTAGTCCTGTACTTCAACTCCATCGAGCTGTATTGAATCTTACCAAACTATTTCCATATTTAGTCCTGTACCTCAACTCCATCAAGCTGTATTGAATCTTACCAGACTATTTCCATATTTAGTCCTGTACCTCAACTCCATCGAGCTGTATTGAATCTTACCAGATTATTTCCATAGTTAGTCCTGTACCTCAACTCCATCGAGCTGTATTGAAACTTACCAGACTATTTCCATATTTAGTCCAGTACCTCAACTCCATCAAGCTGTAGTGAAACTTACCAGAATCTGTCCATATTTATTCCTGTACCTCAACTCAATCAAACTGTATTAAATCTTACCAGACTATTTCCATATTTAGTCCTGTACCTCAACTCCATCGAGCTGTATTGAATCTTACCAGATTAGTTCCATAGTTAATCCTGTACCTCAACTCCATCGAGCTGTATTGAAACTTACCAGACTATTTCCATATTTAGTCCTGTACCTCAACTCCATCGAGCTGTATTGAATCTTACCAAACTATTTCCATATTTAGTCCTGTACCTCAACTCCATCAAGCTGTATTGAATCTTACCAGACTATTTCCATAATTAGTCCTGTACCTCAACTCCATCGAGGTGTATTGAATCTAACCAGATTATTTCCATAGTCCTGTACCTCAACTCCATCGAGCTGTTTTGAAACTTACCAGACTATTTCCATATTTAGTCCTGTACCTCAACTCCATCAAGCTGTATTGAAACTTACCAGACTCTGTTCATATTTATTCCTGTACCTCAACTCAATCAAACTGTATTGAATCGAACCAGACTATTTCCATATTTAGTCCAGTACCTCAACTCCAGCAAGCTGTATTGAATCTTACCAGGCTATTTCCATATTTAGTCCTGTACCTCAACTGCATCGTGTGTTGTATTAAATCTTACCAGACTATTTTCGTATTTAGTCCAGTACTCAACTGCATCCTATGTTATATAAAATCGTGCCAGACTATTTTCGTATTAAGTCCAGTACCTTAACATTCTATTTCTATATATTAGTCTGGTAGCCATATGGGATATTTTGGCTGAACCTTGCATCGGAGTGTATAGAAAATGTTTTTGAATTTTTAAGTAGTTTAGACCCCCTAGTTAAGGAATCCGTTTGATATCCTCACACCACCCTTTGGGGAAATCGAGATATTCAAGATGGCGTCCAAGATGGCCGCCAAATTTTACCAAAATCAACAATTGACTAGTAATTGTGTATAAATGCATTAATTCCTGTTCGAAGTTATACCATTATGTATTTTTCTTGCAAACTGGTCCATTCTAAAATATTTCATATCATAATAAAAGTATTGCCGCTCCTATTTACGATCTATGGAGTCAATGCCCGGTTCATGTAGGGAAATATTTCGGAAAGGGGAGCATGCGATGCGTCACATTCTTGGCGTTTGGAACGGCATTTCGAGTGATATGTTCATTGAGACAACATTTATGAGATACTGGTATGGAAAACAAGGCATTATTGGTATAACATTAAAATCCGACACACCAAAGATATGGTCACCTGGTCAACACATTTGTAGCAGGTTGGAGGCAGACATCTCAAGCCTTGCAAATAGTGAACAAGTTCAGCCATCTAATGATAAACCCAAAGAGGAAATGAAGGCAAGAATATTGAGTGACTGCAACGATCATAGATCACTGCAGGGAGCGATAAATGACTATATAAATCCATTGGAGCCGTCAAATTACCCTGATGAAATCATCAACTTAGTTACAGGTCAGATAGCACCAGAAACTGTAAATGTTGATCAAGATGTTGAAATTGGAATAAAACAAATGAAGGAATTTGAAAATGGTTGGCCAGGGAGTTTCAATGTCAAGATAAGTCGCAAGATCATGTGCCGCATTCACTTACGTCTTGAGTCTGAGTTTGAGACTCAGGCTAAAAAACTGAATTCTTATAAGTTTGAAAATATCTATAATATAACTATTGACAATATATTCTTATGTTGTAGCATTTTTATAACAACATTAAATGTTCGCTTTTCTGAGCCTGAGTTTCTAACTCAGACTCAGGACGTAGGTGAATACGGGCCCGAACACAAGCTGAAACACGAAAGGGTATACAAACTGGTGATAACGAAGGTCTTTAAGACATAATTAATTTTCACAAGAGTGATCGGCCTTCAAGCGAGCTCACGTGACTTTGATGTGAAAGGTAGGTTGCTGACCTATGAGTTGTCACATGTTCCAACAGCGATGTTTTGAATGTGACTTGCCAAATCCAAATATGTGCTGAAAAAGTATTTGCAAGTTCAGGTGTCAGCACGTTCTGCAACAAAGTAAGTAACATCGATAATTATAGACGGCTACTTATCTTTGCCAGATACAGGCAATACAGCACAGAAACTGAAACACGGGAAAACAGAGGATCACTTACGTAGCGCGTACATCAGTTGTCAACTGCAATGCAAATTGTTACTCAGAAAGAGATCATGTCGGTAGCAACATTTCATTCCCTAGACATGTGAGTGCTTATTGTTATTGGAGATGAAGATTCACCAATTGAAGTTACACCAACTGTAATAATTACGCGTCATGACATGCGCAACACACATAAAGAAGCTGACAACATTGTTGCCCATCAAATTGTTAGTATAGTAAAGGAAAATGATGGAGGCATTTGAGTACTTTCAGACGATACCGATGCTTTGTACTTCTTCTTCACCATTACCTTGAACAATTACGGAATGACCTGTGAAAGACAGATTATTGACAGATATAACAGCCACAGTCAACAAATACAAACGTATAGGTCCAGATTAACTTGCAGCACACGCACTATCAGGATCGGATTCTACTACTTGCTGCTACGGTATAGGTAAGGGCATAGTATTGAAGGTACTGAAAGCGAGCATCACTCGTGTGTGTTTGAGATGAAACATCTGACTACTCGACAGTCAACCGAGGATCAACTCGTTTCATTTCGCAATGTTACAACACGGAAGTTGTTGACGACGACATGTCAAAGGTTCTACAGAAGGTATTAAGATCTAAGGTTAGGAAAGCGACATCGTGTGCACCAAAGCTTGCTTCTCTACCCCCAACAACAGAGGCATTTAATGACAATATCAAGCGAGCACATTTTCAAACGTGTGTTTGGAATTGTGCAGTTAAATCAGACTAACCAAACCTGGACCCGTTTGAAACTGGTTGGGAAAAAAGGACACGCGATCTTTGGTACCAATAATGTTACCAAAACAAATTTCTGTGGCCTCATATGATGTGCTTAAAATGATAAAATGTTTATGTCAGTCAACTACTCAATGCAACACTCTTGCTGTCGTTGCAACAATGCGCATATGTCATGTTCAATATTTAGTAAATGTCAAGCATAAGAAAATTGCTACAATAAGCAAACAAAACGAATATAAATCTTTGAATTAACAAACTAACTTCTCTATTTAAGTTAGAACTGATGTAATAATTGTTCTAAAGCTATTAATACATACCATAAACTACAGTGTAGTTTTAAAGAAAAATGCTATTGTTTTTATACATTTGTAAACGATTGTGCCCGTTTTATTTAGTCTGTTATTTAGTTAATTTATGCTTTTTGGGCGGCCATATTGGACGCCATCTTGGTTAATATATGTCTTTATAATGCTATTTGTGATACCTATATTGCATAAATACATTGTTATATTAAAAAGAGATGCATGTGCATAAAAATTGATGGTATTTGCAACAAAACCTCTCTCAATGGTCAATTATTTTAGTTTGGCGGCCATTTTAGACGCCATGATGGCCTAAATATGGTATGAAATATTTTAGAATTGATCGGTTTGCAATATAAATGCTTTATGGTATATTTTTGCACAGGAATTGAATCATTAAAACAAAATTACGAGTTAATTGATGATTTGGGTTAAATTTGGCGGCCATCTTGGACGCCATCTTGAATATCCCGATTTCCCCAAGGGTGGCGCGAGGCCATCAAACGGATTCCTTAACTGGAGGGTCAAAGCTACTTCAAAACCTCAAAACATGTTCTATACACTCCGATGCAAGGTACTCGACTTCCGCTGCCGGACTATATAATCCAGTCTTTCAACTGCATCTTATGTTGTATTGAATCATACCAGTCTATTTCCATATTAAATCCAGTACCTCAACTACATCATGTCGTATTAGAACGTACCAGTGTTTTTTTCAATATTAAGCCCAGTTCCTCGACTGTATCGTATGCCACTGCATCTTAGGTTGTATTAAATCGTACCAGACTGTTTCCATATTAAGTCCAGTACCTCAACATACTACTTCCATATTTAGTCCAGTATCTCAACATACTATTTCCATATTTAGTCCAGTACCTCAACATACTATTTCCATATTTAGTCCAGTACCTCAACTTACTATTTCCATATTTAGTCCAGTACCTCAACATACTATTTCCATATTTAGCCCAGTACCTCAACATACTATTTCCATATTTAGTCCAGTACCTCAACTCCATCCTAAGTTGTATTAAATCGTACCAGACTATTTCCATATTAAGTCTCGTATTAATCTCCCTTTATAGCCATCTCTCCCAAATAGTTCATGTATAACAAGTGGAGGAGGAAAGAGATCATTGGAATGATAGGTGGGTTAATTCTGAAAGCTTCAAGTGTCGAAGTGCCCGGTGGCGTGGATGCATTGGAATTTTTCAGTGAAACGTGAACGATAGCAGAGAAATAGAAATATCGGAAAGGAAATGTACATATAACTAAACCGATGAATGGTTGTATTGTTTTGTTGCTGTATTGCCTGTTGTTCAATGCGAGTATGCGCAATATAAAATCTATCACGAATCGGCATATAGGACTTGATCGAACTGCTATTGAAAAATTGTAAGGCGTAAGGCAACAGCGCCGTTTTCAGTCACGTGTTTTGTAAGACATCTTTCCTTAAAGGCTTAAAACGGACAGGAAATATAAAGCCAATAGGGGGATGAGTTCATAAAGCTAATTTAGTCTGGAGGCTCCAAAAAACGAGCGACTGTGTGGAGTAGTGGTGAATATGTAGCATTACTGAAGCATTAATTCGCTCGTTAATGGCTACACCACTATAATGCTGTTAATTATTCATCTTAATCCACAAGTGCTATTGGTTAGTGCATGGTTTCGAAGGGGAACAGACCAGGATGGTTCGTGAAATAGATAGCATCACGCACGGAGGCAAGCAATTGGAAATAATGCCCTGAACTTCCAAACTAGCTTAGACCGTAGAGTAGTTGATATTGTGAATGTTCTTGTGTGGTTTGTTTTTTCATGGAATTATAATGTGAACTGCTCCAGGTTTAATAACAAAATATTAATCAAACGGGGCAAAAAAAGTCGTAATTTATCATTGTTATGACTGTGGAGTTAATTGCATGTTATGCTTTCCGCGGACCTTTTCTGCGTCTTGGGTGATCGTGAATGCCGTGGATAATGAGCAGTATGCACGAGCATGACTCGACTAAACGACCCATCTACCTCGCGTCCGAGGAAGTGGATGCCCTCTCTGACGACCCGACAATGGCTGACAATGACCAAACGCCCGTCGTATCGCCAACAGAGACCCTTCCCGTCAAAAGCTTGGAGGACGAACCGTCTTTTGACGAAGAAGACCGAATCGTTCTGAATGTTGGTGGGGTTCGCCACGAGACCCACGTGGCTACGCTAAAGAAGATTGATCGCACGAGGCTTTCAAGGTTAGCGGAGCAACACGAGGACGCGACCAGCCAGAAGGATGTTTATTTCTTTGACCGCCATCCTGCCGTGTTCAACTCTATTATCGATTTCTATCGGACAGGTAAGCGCTTTACAGAAAACACAGATTTGTGACAATGTACCTTTTTCAGAATATTTGCAGACGATATTTATGTATCCATCGCGTCTAGTTTTGCTACATGTACAAAGAAAAGAGGCGGCATTCAATTTTGTTCTCTCCTGAACTTATGCCGATAACCAGATAATACATCTTCGCGTTCTAAAATATAATTGAAAATTTACATATATTACAATACAAAAAGGCATACACAAACAAAATTATGTAAGCTAAAAAATGACGTGTAAAAAGCAAATATTTAGCTTGAGGTGACGATGTTATATTAAAGTAAATGTGTACGTAGGGGTTTCGTACACAAACATTTTATATAACGCCATGGTAACTGTTTTCCCTTGGTATATTAAATATGATAGCTAAAATTCGTACCATGAATTTATACGAAGTAAAATTAAGTAACTTGTTATGTTATGGATATAATAACAAAACTAATCCACAGCAAGTACAAGTTTGCGCTCTTTTTTTTACATTTTGGCAGATTGTTTCAGATCTTTCTTAAAGCTGCACTCTCAAATATCGATTGTGTAGCCAGCTTTTTAAAAAAAAATGTCTACGAACCTTTTTTTCGTAAATGTCTGGAAACCATGACATAAGACAAGACTGTTGATAACATAGCAGATCGCAGTTTCATATTTATGTTCAAGAAATTATGGCTTAAAGCATTGCTTACGCTTTGAGAAAAATGAACTTTCACCAATTTTCAAAACGACTGAGATCTGTTCTAATGTGAGTTATCTTATATGACTGAATTGAAGGCATTGATGCCAACATCAGCTGATCCTGAGACAAAAACAATAAAAAGGTCAAAACTGTCAATCTGTGAGAGAGCAGCTTACAACGTTGTTGACGTTACCATTGCTGTACAAGATACAAGATACAAGAATCTTTATTTTAAGTCGGGTATGTGTTAACAAGAAACATTAGCTCAATGAGCTATTTTCCCAAGAGTTAAGTCATAAAGTTTAACTGCCAAATGAAATTACTACACGATCTACTTGCAGCGGACTTAAACGAACCACCTTTTGAGTATGTTAACCGTCCAAATACAGGTTGTTTTCGATAAAAATGGCCGAGGAGTTCCGAATGTAACCTATTTCACCTTGAAAGGGTAACACTGTTGTCGTAAATAACGTTAATTGTTAACGTTTACTCAGTTATGAAACAATCGGCCAATTGTCAGATGCAAATGAATATTTGCAAGGTCATTAACATCGTTCAATTGAGATAATTGCTTTAGCCTAACATTAATATTTCAAACTGAGAAAATTGTTTGAAAGAGTGCGACTGCATTTGATTTTCTCGTGTTATCCAGGTAAATTGTCTTCGATAAACTGCAACGATTATCGATATTGTCAGGGAGCAGACGAAATGCTGATGCACAGAAAACCATTAATTAGATTTTAAAATGGGAAAATAGCATGATAGTTACTGGCAATGTCGTGCCATTCACCTTGTTATCATGTCCCGCATTTTTTGTTCAGTTTTATTATTCAACCAGTCGTGATAAATTGGATCAAAGTGTAAGTTATAATGGTCTGTATGCATACCTGTGTTTTATAAATTATTAAGTATAACCTTGACGGGAATACAATGACTCAATATCCATACCTAACCTGGATCTCCCCGGTTCTTGCGGAAAACTGTTCGGCCCTTTAAGGCCTGTTTCTTGAGGAAAACTGTTCGGCCCTTTAAGGCCTGTTTCTTGAGGAAAACTGCTCGGTCCTTTAAGGCCTGTTTCTTGAGGAAAACTGTTCTGTCCCTTAAGCCCTGGTTCTTGCGGGTAACTGTTCGGCCCTTTAAGGCCTGGTTCTCGAGGGAAACTGCTCGGTCCTTTAAGGCCTGTTTCTTGAGGAAAACTGTTCTGTCCCTTAAGCCCTGGTTCTTGCGGGTAACTGTTCGGCTCTTTAAGGCCTGGTTCTCGAGGGAAACTGTTCGGCCCTTTAAGCCCTGGTTCTTAAGGGAAACTGTTGGGCCCTTTAAGCACAGGTCCTTGCGGGAAACGGTCGGACCTTTAAGCCCTGGTTCTTGCATGTAAATAGTTGGGCACTTTAAGCCCAAGTTCTTGTTTTTTATGGAACTGTTGGGCCCTTTAAGCCAATGTTCTTGAGCACCCGTTTTTGAGGGAAACTTATGTCTTATGAGCCCCGGTTCTTCAGGAAAAATGTTGTGGTTCTTGAGGGAAACTGTTGTGGTTCTTGAGGGAAACTGTTTTGCGCGTTTGAAGCCCCGGATCTCGAGGGTATTTTTTGAGCGAAAATAGTGGCCATTTTAAACCCATTGTTACAAATTACGCTAAAATAAATAAACTTCTCGAGAAACTTACAACGCAAATGAGGAATCCAAGATATCCTACGAAAAATAAACTATTTCTCAAGTTCTTGGCGACAATTTGCTGAAATGATTTACGCAAATAAGGATTGTTTTCAAGGTACATGTATCCTACACAAATATTTTTTATCATGTTACTGGTTTCATTTTGCTTGGATCTGAAGAGACAAAATTAAGGGTTTTCCAAAATATCCATGCTCCCCAACACTATTTCTCAAGCTTTTGGCGATATTTTGCTCAAGTCTTAAGAGACAAATGAGTTTTGTACAAAATATCCTACTTAAGCTTTTTGCGTCAATTTGCTCAATCTCAAGATAATAACTTACGCAAGTAAGGGCTTCTCAAATTATCTTAATAATCACAATTACTATTGACATCACTTAACTGGAAATACCATATTATCAGTTTTCAATTCAATCGAACAAATTCTGAGTCCTTAGTACCCTTTTTCACAACTTCTAGTTTAGTTAAATAATATGTTATTGCATATGTACACTATATGGTTACCATTGCAACATATACATATACAATATTGTATTGATATACAATTAGGTTTGGCCACCAGTTATAAATAGCATTATAGAACGGCCCTCCCCCAGTGTGTCATTATGACGACTGGATTGAAAAGTTATGATAAATTTTGCATGCGCATACTAGAATACATTTGATACAGTACAAGACGATTTTCATTTTTTGAAAACTGGATAGTATGTACGACCTTGAACTATATTTACGTACAGTCTTAAGTCGGAGTTCAGATTCAAGTGGCAAAACTGAAAATCTCGATTTCATCGTAATTTACCTTATTGTTGAGTATATATGTTGAATTTTTTATGCATCTTCTTACTTTTTGAATCTAACAATTTTTTACATAAATTTTGTTAAAACGACAATGGAATAAAGATGATTTTGTGTAATTTAATAAAAGGTTGTTTGGTTTTTTTTAAATCTGAGTCCAGACTAAGACCTGAGACTGTTCGTAAAAATGGGCTCTGTACTGTAGGAGAAAGGTGGAATAAACAGAGAAGGAGAGTTAAAAAGAGAAACATCTACATTACCTTCTACAAGTAATTTTACCCTAAAATATAAAGCACAAAGGGATCTCGATTTTTGCACAAATCACGCGGTCGAAGACATGTGTGAAATATTGCAAAGTCAGTCTAAGCTTCAGTACTCGTAGCCTTAGAACAATTTAAGACAAACACCCTCCGAAGATTATCACAGTCTTAGACCATAAGCATCTGAACTAAACTATAAGCGGTTTTAATGATATTATAAATTGGATAATTCATAAGTTTTTGCTGTAGTGCACACCGGTTTCTTAACAATCGCCTTTGTTTTAATTTTCCTCCATTTCAAGAGTATTGGATGTGAAGAAGAAAATAATATAGTGAACTATAAGCTTACAGCCCACGAGTTATATATGATTTTTTAAACAGATAAAAAAAATTTGTTAGCGTAACCATGTGAAAAGCATGTCGACTTTTATTAGAACAATAGATATAGTAATACTGACAGTAGCAGGCAATTGTTATTTTCTGCGTCCTTGATTATTTTTTTCATGGTAATTGTAAGTGCAATTTCGAAACTGTGCATCAGATGTTTAAGGTAAATCAAATGAATCATTTTAAATTAAAGATTTGTATCTAAAAATACGAAACTGTCATAAAATCCGTAAACTCAGCATTAAAGTCCCTTGAGTTGACTGCGCATGCGAAATGATGATTTTTCATATCTATTTATAGCACAAATAAAAAAAAATATTTTAACAGTATTAGAAATAAACATGTGAAGCTAACTCTAGAAACGGTATTTTAAATACTTGATTGATTTTTTGGACACAATTTAACCTTGAGCTCCTACACACACAGTCTCGCCGTTTTATTTGTTTGGCGA
The DNA here is from genome assembly GCF_026914265.1 of Mya arenaria. Lineage (NCBI taxonomy): Eukaryota > Metazoa > Mollusca > Bivalvia > Myida > Myidae > Mya > Mya arenaria. The sequence goes on along the minus strand of NC_069134.1, from coordinate 29,164,071 downwards.
TATTCATCACAAGGATCGAAATAAATGTCGTAAAATTCTGCAGAAGGCTTCAAATGAGACAATAGTGCTGTAATTGGGAGAATATTATTTGGATTGGAATCGGCCTTTATGTGGGCTATTGTTTCGCTGTCAAATAATATAATATTCTTCAAAACCTGGGAGTTTGATCATGGTTTATTGGTCATAATCAAAATAAACTTTAACTATCTAGTTTTTACTATGAATGAGTGTTGTTTATGTGCTTATGTTGGGATAACAGTCGATTGTTATTGACACAAAACAGTTATTGGGTGTTAAATAAGAAAATGCCAGGCACTGCTTATCACTTAGCGTAAATTGGGCCTTATTGGATTGCCCAATCAGGTGCGATCTTCATTAGTTCACAATTTTAACTATAGGCAATCATACGACCTTGACCCCTAGTCTCAGTAAGTGTAAGAATTATTTCCGGCATAACCTGTTCTAATGAGAATATATCTTCAAAAAAACGTAAATATTTCTCCAACCGCTTTCCCTACTAATAGGCATAGGCTATTAATAACACCTAATTGATACACAGAGATTATCAAGGCGCGGATAAATCCGTTGACGTCATTTCCGAAATAACTATTTCCGGTATGAGTCACTCGAGAATGACGTTAATCAGAAAATGACGTCATTTAAAAAAGAAGACTAATGGTGTGCTTTTTAACTTGATCATTAATAATTAATGCTTTTAGTGCTGCTGTTTAATTTGTTGACTAGGGATACATAAATATGATTTGATGTTCAATGGCATATACCCGACTGACTTACTACCAGTAATTATCTGAGTCAATATACCGCTAGTCAATATTTGTACAATGTTCCCTGAACTGTGAAACCTAATGTTATAATATCAAAATTCAAATACAATGTAATTAACATACCAGTGCATATCATAAACTGTAAAATATACAAACACATCAATCGAATACATGACACATTGGCACTACAAAATTCCAATATTGTATTTTATTCGCAACTGCCATGAATAAATCATAAAGCGTCCATTAGAGCAGCGTAGCCTGTTTTCATAACTGAATCAATGTAAAAGCTTTGAATATTTGAAACATTTTAATGAAGGCAGAATGTTTCTGAGACAACAACGCAGAAATCAATTTATGTTTTGACAATATATCGTATAAAATTCATAAAGTTTCGGATATTTTCTTATAGACTCCTTATACAGATCTTCTATGTTTCGACAACTCTTGTATAAACCGATCTACCATAACATTTGTATTGAATTTGAAATTCATCTGTTTGCATATTCGTATATGAACAACACACATACTAATCCATTAATGGAAACATAACAGATATTTGCATAATACCTATTGCATTTATTCATACATTTTAACACACATCTGTTCATTGAACTTGCATATGGCTTATTTAAAATGGTTGTTTGTTAAGAATTTAGTCACCTCTTGATATGGCTGAACTTGTTGTTGACGAATCTCAAGTAGCTCTCCCCCGCCCAGCCCATTTAACAATCTGATAATTAAACACACTTCTGATACAGAACTATTCACTGTTTGCCACTTGGGCAAAACATTTACTGTAGGCATTGCTAATGTGATCTGAAATGTTCTCTGGAAAACTGGAATATTAGAAAACAAGAAAGGGGAGATGAAGAGATTTATCACAGTGGTCTGGGCAAATCAACACATTGATCTTCTCGTCTTGAGACTGCTCCCTTTGGCACAAGAAATGCTTGAACAGCTAAGAAAACTAGAAATAATAGAATCACCCTTTTGATCAATTAGACAAGCAAAATAATTTGAGCAAGACGAAAATTGATACAATGCAATGTGATACGTTCAAGTGTGAATATAAATATATATAAATATATCATAATTCGAATCAGGGTAAAGATATATCATAATTTGAATCAGGGTTAACGTGAGTGTAATCGTTCTGATAAGTGCTGGAATTAAGTAGGGTGACATGAATTGATATACCCCATATAAACATATCAAGAGAGTGCCAGATTGTCAGAAACATATGTAAAAGATTAAATTAAACATATATCACCATCCTCCCGAATGGCAGCCAATAAAACATTTCGAATTAAATGTCTGCGAGACAAATTATGATATATGTGGAAAATGTTCCATAAACATTAGGTCGATATCTGTATTCGTCTATATTCGTAATCGTCTTCTTTGAGTTTACAAATGCCTTTTTCAGTAATCTCATCATTGCGGTAGACCCGAGATTGGTACCCTGTGTTTTTTATCTTTTAAACGTACACGACTGGTATGAATAAGTAACGGATTCAATCACACTGCTTTCACCTGACAAAGAAATAACCAATGCGTCTGGCCTGCGACCAGCCTAATTAAAAAGGCTGCACATATTTGTTGTTTCTCGTTTTAGCCGTCTTGCTAATATTTCTTTATAAAAACATGATTTATATCGGTGTTTTAACTATTCACGAACATCAAAACGGTTCAGTTCCTACAAAGTTCTAGAAAGTAAATATGTTATGGATAAATATTTACTTTTTTACAAACCGCGTCTAATAACGGAATGCTTCTGTCACTCTTATTAAATTTGCAAGATAAATTGAAAATAAACTGCATAACACTATCATGTAAACAATTTCAGGTGATCGTTTTGACATACAGTATTTTAGAATTCGAACGTAAGTGACATATTTTACAAAGTAACAAATTGTAATGTTATTTCGACTATTTTACATATTCTTTATTTGCTAGAAAACTCCTCCTAAAGCTCACCGACATTATACTAGTTGCCTGATACAGGGCTTGTATTTAACTGAAGCCGTTAGTTGCAAAGTTATTATAAAATCGTAAAATTCGCAAGTCGATGGTCATTTTCTATAAAAAAAAAACAACCTTAAAACTATGTGAAATTTACTTCCAAAATGACAATAAAATCTTAAAATTCACAAGTTAATGGTCATTTTTCCTCAAAATATGTGATATTTACTGCCCATATGCATACTTTGTTTTGCTTGAACATTTAAGTTCATTCAAGTTTCCATAACTTTTTTCAAGATTCATATTAAAACCCTGCATATGATTGCTTGAATACTTTAAAAGAATAGAATAGTGATAGCTGATGCAAAACATGTATGAACTATTGCGATATGAATGCTCTTTGCTGTTTGCTTTATTGTCATTGGCCAACCAAGGACAAAAGTTGTAATTTGTTAAGTTCTGAAAATGCAGCATTGTTAAGAATACTTGCTAAATTTGTTTATAATGCCACTGAAAAGCGCAAAAGTGCTTTTATTTAATTGAATTATTGCCGATAATTATCTGAAAAGCTATGTTTATATTTGTTCTTGAACTTATGCTCTTCTCATAAAACATAAATGTCAATAATGTTTTATAGTGCCGCCGTGAATGTATATAATAATTATATGCATTTGGCTACGAACATGTTAATGTTTATGCTTTATAAAAGTTATGTTCTGTTCTATTCTGTTCTGTTCTGTACGCTGTAGTTAAATTTGTGCTCTTAAACTTGAGGTGAAAAGATGCAAATTGCAAGAATGGAAACTTTTTTCAAAAAATCAAACCATTATGGAGTAGCATATCCGAAAGTGCCATGCCATTTTTACCTCATTTTTACACAGTAGAGCTAATGCACTGGTGATAAAGCTTGGTGATATGTCTTTCTCAGCTATACGGCATGCATTATGCAAAACACCATTGCCATTTCTCAGCCCGGGCAAAGAGAAACAAATGAAAGTCAATGACAAAAACAACATGATTTTCTACTATCCTGTGTCCCTGTGCTTGAAAGAATAAAGTGTTATGCATTGTGACAGGTCGTCGCCAGAGCTTCCCACTTTATTTCATATTTCCGGCTCCCATGGGAAAAAAAATGGGGGAAATGATACCAGAATATTTGCACTTACGTTTATGGAATGATACGCCAGTGATGATATCCTCGTATCTTTAAGGCATTTCGATAGTGGAAATATGGGTTTGAAGGACCATAATACAAAATTTTATTAAATACATTTTTATTTTGTTTTAAGCTCAATATTAAGCAAGAATAGTACATGTGTCCTTTCATATATGTGTAGGTGATTTATGAGCGCAGCACAACATGTAAAAAAACGCAATGTCTATGCTGTTTTAAAATCAAAATTAAGCAAGCATAGTACATGTGTCCTTTCATATATGTGTGGATGATTTAAGAGCGAAGCTTGAAAGGATTTCCACAGTGCAAAAATGAGTTTGAAAACCAAAACACAAAATGTAAAAAAAAACAAAAATGTCTACATTGTTTGAAGTTCAATATTAAGTAAGCATAAAACATGTGTATTTCCATATATGTGTAGTTTTTTTTAGAGCAAAGCCTTTCAGACCTTTTCACAGTAAAAACTGGGTTTGAAGGACCTGAACACAACATGTAAAAAAAACAATGTCTATGTTGTTTTAGCTCAGTATTAAGAAGGTATAAAACATGTGTATTTTCATATATGTGTAGTTCCTTTAAGGACTTTCCACAGTGCGAAAATGTATTTGAAAACCAAAACACAAAATGTAAAAAACAACAACAATGTCTACGTTGTTTTAAGCTCAATAGTAAGCAAGCATAATACATTTGTATTTCCATATATGTGTAGTTTTTAAGAGCAAAGCCTTTAGAACTTTCAACAGTGCAAAAATGGTTTGAAGGACGAGGACACAAAATGCAAAAAAACACCTTTATGTTGATTTTAGCTCAATATTAAGCAAGTATAATACATACACATGTCAGTGTTTTAAGAGCGAACCAGATTTTAATAAGAATTTATTAGAATTATGTCCAAAAATCATAACCGTTTTCGAAAAGTGTAACACTAATTAGCCTATTTGTGATAATAGCAATATTATTTATAGATTGGATGCATCAGTTCTTGTTCGTTTTTCAAATTATGAAGCTGATGGAGTAATGGGGTTGTTGGTAAAAAAACAAAAACTGCTCATAAGTCATCATACCTATTTTAATTCAAGCCTTCTACCATTGTATTATCATATTGTTGCTGTCAACAAGGTGCCGGCAAGCCACTTTAATGCTACATGTATACCCCTTAGTAGTAAGTTCCATGTTGATACGCTAAAAATCACGCTCAATCGCTGATTATGGCGGTCAGCTTTTTGTAATGTATGAAGCCGATTGACAGGCTTTAACGAGTTAAAACATTGTGCTACATGGCTACTCATGTAAGATTTGTTTTTATTGCATGATGCATTCGTAGCCCCAAGTAGAGAACTTATTTCGGTCAAAAGTTTGACGCTAAATTAGTAGAGAATTTATTTCGGTCAAAAGTTTGACGCTAAATTAGTAGGGAAAAATGACGTCGAGTTATATCACACAAGTGTTATGAAAGAAAATTCGTTATGGTTGTATTTCAATGGAAACAAGATAAGCCATGTGTTGAATAGGCAATAATGCTAATTGTCCTGCACACAAATATAAAACATGATTGATTGTTTTAACTTGATACATGCATTAACCAATAACGGTTTACTGAAACGATAAAACGACTCATTCCATGGCATCGATATTTCCATGTAGGGAATGACGGGTAGCCGGGTACCAGCGGGCCTGGTACGTTAAGGGTACAATTTTAATACGCGGTACCCGACCAATACTGAAATAAAATCTTACGTTTGGTGCTTGTTATGTGTTACGTCAGCGTTGTCGTCTGCTGTTTGTTGAAGTGAATCAAGGCGATGTTTCTTTCATATAAAGTGTGGGTATACCACGTGATAAATTGTGTCATAAATGCTACGTCGGAAGGCACTATTTTCTTTGAATGAATACTTTAAACTAAGATAACTTACTATTTCTTCACCATTTTAAATGAAACATAGCGCTGTCTACGATTCTTACAGAGCCCCGCCTTCGGTAGTTTGCCAGAGTTTGATTGATAGTTTAGTCTCTGAAAACACTTCGACAAAAACATTAGTTTGGAAACAGGTTTTTCACAGTGTCTGAGAAAACTAATCACCTAATCAAACTCCGGTAATGAAACGAAGGCGGGACTATAAAGCAATATAGACTGTCCTTTATTTAATTTAAAACGGTGCAGAATAAGAAAGGTTACCTTGGTTCCGATGTAGCAAATATGACGCAATTTATCACGTGGTATAAACAAACTGTTCATTCGGAGCTCCTTGGCCATTTTTTTATCGAAAACAAACCTTAAATGTATTTGAACGGTGTACATACTCAAAAAGCGGTTCAAACACTGTTCATTCGGAGCTACTCGGCCATTTTAATCGAAAACAACCCTTTAATGTATTTGAACGTTGTACATACTCAAAAAGTGGTACGTCTTTAAAAGTCCGCTGCAAGTAGATCGCGTAGTACATTGTAATTCCATTTAGCAGTTAAACTTTATGACTTAACTCTTGTGAATCTTAATTATGTTTGCAATAATACACTTCACTAGCAATCAATTTAAACTTAGATCAATATAATCAACTAAAACACACTACATTTAATTAATGATATAATTTAAAAAAAATACGAACTACTTCAACTGATGTACCGGCATACATCCGAGGTTGTTTTTGATAAAAAATGGCCGAGGAGTACCGAATGAAGAAGTTCCTTACTATTGTGACTGAGCTCACATGATTTCACAAACGTAACTGTATTTGCTTTGTTTCGGACGATATGGATACTTCGCATTGCTTTAAAAGGGAAATAAAATGTGTATTTACTTTTCTATGTCGCGTAAAATGTATATAGGAGTAATTGACGATCATGTAACCAGGTCCAAAATTTCTACTCGTTCATCCCAAAGTTCCATCCGGAACTCCTCGGCCATTTTTATCAAAAACAACCTCGAATAGATTTGGACGGTTTACATACTCAGAACTCGGTATGTTTAAGTCCGCTGCGTTTCATTCAAACGCATTCTTTCGTTCTCTTAAGATAATATTCTGCATGTTTTTATTAACAACATATATACATGTAATTGAAATCGTCTAACCTTCTCATTATTCTGCATAACGTGTTATTTAATTCTCACGGAGAGAAACTTTATAAGCTATGCTTTCGTTTCAATCCGATTCAAAATATTAATGCCAATATATAAATTGTATTTAATGTGTACGTCGACTTTTATTATTATTATATATATTTATATAGATATGTTGAATAAAATATGTTTAAACCAAGTCCGCTGCAAGTAGATGGCGTAGTAATTTAATTTAGTAGTTTAACTTCGTGACTTAACTCTTGGGAATCTTAATTATGTTTGCAATAATACACTTCACTGGCACAATCGGTACAACTATTTTGCAAATATGCAAAAATAATAATTTATTCATCTTAAATGGTAGGTTTGGAAGGGATAAGGGCATAGGCAAAAGTACCTATAAGCAAAGTTCCGTTATAGATTACTTCATAAGCTCGCCTCTTTTTTTGAAAAATATACTACAATTTGAAATACATGATTTAGACCCACTTTACTCCGATGGTCATGCACTATTATCTTTAACTGTGACTCTATATACTGCTGTAAATAACCTGCCTGGTGATAAAATTATATCCTCTAGTCATAAACATAAGTGGAACGAAGAAAACACACGCGAATTCGTCAATAAAATAAATAACGGAAAAATAGAACATTTGCAATCACAACTAGACCAGTTCGAAAACAGTGATGAAAAGCAAAATATTATAGATAGCATAGCAAGCACATTCGCCGACCTTTTTAGCGAGGCAGCCACAAATACTTTTTCCGCCAAACGTAAAAGCTCTTATAATAATAATAATAATAGCAATAATAATACGGCTAAGACTAACAAACCATGGTTCGGGCCTCAGTGTAGGAACAAACGAGTTGTTTACAACCGAGCAAAAAGGCAATATAATATTGATAAATCGGAGAATAATAGAATGTTACTCAACCGTAAAAGTAAAGATTATAAACGTACGATGAATTTCTATATTAGGCAATACAAATTTAATAAGGCCAAAACCTTAAGGAATATGCAGAAATCCCAGCCAAAAACATACTGGTCTTACCTTAAAAACATTGAAAAGAAAGTTAATGGCGAAACGCCTAGTATTGAGGATTTCCAAGATTTTTTCAAAAATCTTAACACCACCAACGGTGCCGAAAACCCAGATATCATAACCATTAATATTGATAATGACGAAGAGACACTAAATTCACCTTTAACTTCCTTAGAAATCGAAAATATGATTAATAAATGCAATAATGGCAAAGCTTCTAGTCCATCTGATAATATATGTAACGAATATATAAAGTCAACTAAACAAATACTTTTACCTATATATGTACAATTCTTTAATTGCATTCTTAATACCGGATTTTTTCCGAAATCATGGGCAGAAGGTTACATTATACCAATTTACAAACAAAAGGGATCAACAAAATCTCCTGAAAACTATCGTCCGATAACAATTTTAAGTTGCTTAGGAAAATTATTTACAGCTGTGCTTAACGAACGGTTAACTAAATTTTCGGATAAGTACAGAATTATTTCTGAAAATCAAGCAGGTTTCCGGAAAAATCATTCCACCTCGGACCATATTTTTACCTTACACTTTTTAACAGAATTATTAAGATTACAGAAACAAAAGCTATTTGTTGGGTACGTCGATTTTAAACGTTGTTTTGACTCCATCCCTAGAATTGAATTATTCCAAAAATTAATTTCAATGGGCATAGACGGCAAGATTCTTAGAATTGTGCGTAATATGTACTCGAACATCAAATCTTGCGTTCAACTAAATGGAAATAGCTCCGCAACATTTTCTTGTAACATAGGCTTACGCCAAGGAGAAAATCTTTCTCCAATACTTTTCTCCTATTATTTAAATGATTTGTACGAATTTCTGGATACTAGGAATAATGATGGAGTAACGATTGAGTATTTAGTAGAAGATTTAACGAACTACTTAAAAATTCTCGTTCTTTTGTACGCCGATGATACAATTATACTGGCCAGATCACAAAATGATTTTCAGAAATGCCTTAGTGATTTTAACGAATATTGTCAGCATTGGAAGCTCGAGGTCAACATAAACAAAACAAAGGTCATGATATTTGGGGCGAACAGAAGATCGTGGAGACATTATAGATTTACACTGAACAACGAAGAGCTAGAAATCGTTGATAACTATAAGTATTTAGGAATGGTATTTAGCCCAACTGGGAAATTTAATAAAGCCAAAGAACATTTAGCCCAACAAGCAAAAAAGGCTCTTCATTTCCTATACAGAAGAATTAATAAACTTGATTTACCAATTGATCTTCAACTTAAACTATTTGATCATACTATTGTTCCTATATTAACTTACTCTTGTGAAATCCTAGGATTTGAGAATACCGAAATTTATGAAAAAATTCATCTAGATTTTTTAAGGAAAATAACAAATTCAAGGAAAAGTACACCTGCATATATGTTATATGGCGAGCTTGGCAGAGAACCGCTTAAAATTACAATTCAAAATAGAATGATTGCTTATTGGAGCAAACTAGTACTATTTGAGGACTTATATGCATCAATTGTTTACCGCTCGATGCGACAAAGTAATCTAAATTTTAAATGGCTTAATTATATAAAGTTTATTTTTGACTCCACTGGTAATTCAAATTTGTTCGAAAATCAAATAAATGTAAATGTTAAGTTCACAAGTTATAGTATAACGAAAATATTAAAAGACCAGTACTTACAATTTTGGCACGAAAAAATGAGATCGTCCAATAAAGGAATATTTTATAATAGCTTTAAGCAAACGATTACACAAGAGAAGTATTTAACTATCATTCCACTAAATCATGCTTTAAATTTATACAAACTTAGATCATGTAATTTTAAATTTCCAGTTGAAACTTTAGCATGGCAAGGAATAGAATACGCGCACAGGCAGTGTCCGCTCTGTCAGTCAGACATTGGCGACAGCTACCATTACATATTAACGTGCACAATTTTCCAGGATCAAAGAAAAAGCTTCATTTCACGATATTATTGGCAGCATCCAAATATGATAAAATATAGCGAGCTCCTAAGTACAAGTAATAAAAAAACTCTCGTTAATCTGTCAAAGTTCGCCAGATATCTGATGAATCACGTGAAATTTTAACAATTATTGGTTACTCTACTTCTTACCTCCAGGCTTATATTCCTAATCACGCAGCGATCATTATCTCTACTAAGTCCATTATTCATAACTGGTTAAATCTAAATAATCTCATATTAAATTTGTAGTCCAAGACCACTTACACCATTCATAATTTTCTGCACGTGCTTTTTGTACCGTTAGCCAACGAAACGAGGCGAATTTCCATTCATAAAATATCCCGAGTTTAAGGGACTTGTTTTTACAACAGATCTGTTAGTATACATGCCAAATTTTAAGCTGTACAACTTTGTATTACATTGATTTCCTTAATCATGCCTGTTAACGATTTGTCACTGTACCCGGTGGTAAAATTGCCTCAATTGTTATTTTCCGTCATGTTGTTTACCCAATTGCCTGTATATGTTATTACATGTCTGTTGTAACGATATGTTACCGTGACAAAATAAAAAGTGAATGTGTGTGTGTGTGTGTGTGGCAATCAGTTTAAACTAAGATCAATACATTCAAGCTGAAACACTACATTTAATTAATGATATAATTCACAAATTTACGAACTACTTCAACTGCTGTACCGGCATACATCCGAGGTTGTTTTCGATAAAAATGGCCCAGGAGTTCCGAAAGCCCAAAGTTCCATATGAAAAATAGATATATTCATTGACGGGTTACCTTTATTAAAATATTTCATAGACCATTCGCGTGGTGTGCAAATAGTTAATCATTCGTGTGTTGTGGCAAACACGGTTTAAAAAACAACACAAAAAACAAACAAACAAAAAACATCATTGCCTTTGACTTCGAATGGGTTGCACGTATTCCTCTAATTATATTTTAGAATTGTGATTTCTGTACCTGAAAAAGTGTATGAATTATTTGTGAACCCATGGGAATAGTATTTAAAGCTTCGTAGCCAAATGGATAGAACGCTTGGTCGCTGACCGTGTTTTATTTAGATTAATTTATTAATTGTACAACGATTGTGAAACGAGTTTTAACATCATTATGTTAATCACTCTCGTTCGCACGATGTTACGCGAGAGTGTCTTGTGTTGTGGGAAAACTAGAGTACCCGGGGGATTTATGTTTTAAGAAGTAAATATGGTTGAAAAGGCTAGGGGCTTTAAGGCTTTGGTGAGATTCCAGCCTTTAATGAAATTACTCTTATACGAGTACTTATTATTATATTTAACAAGTTTTCAAAGAAAAACGGCATAGATTGAGTGATGTTTGCGTTATGTTCAAACAGAAACACACAAAGAAATAAAACACTTAAAAAAGTAAGTTTAGTGATTGACAGAACGGAGATAAATTTTCACAGTCGTTTCTGTATACTGTAGTTAGAACATATCTAATTCGCGATATTTTTAAAAATAACATCTTGCGCAATAATGGCAGCTCTAAATAGGGCGGTTTCGGAACATCAAAGCAAGTTCGATTTTAATAATTGATATTTCTATATTTGTTTTACGAACAAAAAGAAATGCAGATATTTTAATAGATAAAATCATTACAGTTGATGGTATTATTTCGTGAAAACGAAATAAAAATTTGTTTTATTCATTATATTTCGTAATACAGAAATATTTTGTAATTTCAGCTTGGTTATCGTAATTATCAATGACAAACTAATGTTTCATTAATATTAACACGGACCTGAAATCCATAGGGCCGTGATATTAATTACTACAGTATTTACCTTAAATTCTAGTGTTATTTGGTTATAATTATGTTATATCACATACTACGTTGCCTTTGTATCTCTTACATCAATTAAACTGTGTCTAAAGCGACCGATCGTTTCTGTTTGATTATTTTTTTTAAAAGGCACTTTTGGTATTATGTAAAGTATCCGCGTAACGCCTGGCCCCTTTATCACGAAAATACTTAAGTAAAATATTAATCTCATACTCAACACATTTTATCACATAAAATCATAGTATGATTCAATATCTTGTATGTTTTCATATTTTTTGAAAACGTGCTTTTTAATGGAATGTGTTGATAAAATGAATGATTAATATTTTAAAGGAAAAATAATTCTAGAGCACAGAATTAACTTGACAAATTGTTTTTTTTTTGTTGTTTTTTTAGATTGTACTCATTGACAAATACGTTTTTGGCTGTTGAATATTTTTTCATTGGACTCTTGACGAAAGGTTTTAACCAGCTACTAGTATACTATGCTAGAATGCGCTCTTATGAAGTTATATGTTGTAAGCACATGTATGAATTTTGATAACTTTTGATGTTATATTGTAAATTGAGATGATATTGAAATTGAGATTTGACATTATAAGTATTTTCGTGATATTTAAGAGCCTGCAGATAAACACTATATCTCTCAGTCAGTCATTTAGCTACCATCAACACATTTGAGCAAAAAGAGAGGGGATCTCTGCCAAAATGAAATGTCAATGGTTATTACGCAACACTGTACTTTAATGTTAGGGTTTGTTCAGGCGCAAACGTTTTAATAAATGAAATCAAAGCAATCCAATAAAGTTTTATGACCAATTTATTGAGTTATATTTAGACGAAATGTTTTCTGCGCATTTTTTGAGGGAAAAGTAGCGAAATATGAAGTTCCTTTCGATGACATATTATTGAAAACTATGAACTTGAAATTAATAAATTCGGTGTTTGGTACGCAAATTTTAACATAAAAAATATTGAATATGTTTCTAATGACATTCAATGCTATTAGTTAAACGATTATTATGTCTAAAGATACACCTATTTGGTGCCACAACGTTTAAAAAATAAACCAATGAAAACAATTGATTTTATTTGAATTCAAACAGCGCGCTTTATATACTGCATTTGATTGGTGTAAAATCTAGGTCAAAAGCGATGTTGGATAACTGTCGCCAAAAACAAGACTTCATTACTGAACGGCATTGCCGTTAATAATGAAAGAAATTGAACATGATATTTGAACCCTTGCAAATCCTTCAGAAATAAATGTGCATCGAACGAGTTGCAGCCAATCTAATTCTGATTTACTGTAGTGTTTAAGACGGCTTGAATCAAGTCAATATCAGACAATCAATGGACAAATATATCCAAGAGGAATAACAACAAAACTCAAGAAGAGCTCTCCTGAAGTGAAGATCATTAAAGAAAAGTTACCACATTTTCCGACCTGCATATAAAATACCATTTAAATGTGTATCGGCATTTTGCGTACTAACAAGTGGTTAAAACGGTCTGGAACACCATAATGCAGTAGATACAACCCATTTTAATGTTTTAACGCATTGTGTGCAACTTAATTATTGAACACCGCTAATGGAAAAGGGTTGTTAACTATGATCGGAAATGTTGATAACTGGACAATTTGACAACAACCTTAGCTATTACCCAACAAACTCTAAAAGAGACGGAAGGTAGCTTGCCAAATGTTCTGAACAGCACTCTTTTTCATAAACATATACAAAACATTACGTCAACTCTCTCTCTTTCTCTCCCCCCCCCCCTCTCTCTCTCTCTCTCTCTCTCTCTCTCTCTCTCTCTCTCTCTCTCTCTCTCTCTCTCTCTCTCTCTCGACTGCCTTGATTAAAAAATAACTTGCTTCTCAATGTTTTTCGTTAATGAGGAGAAACCCCAAAATCCGAATTGGTCACCGAAAAGAGATTCTAAAGTTTAAAGCTATTTAATAGCGATGCTAGAAAAAACGTACTGTATTGTTTGCAAGACAGTGTGGAGAAAACGGTTTCAACAATATATCATGGCTGCGAAACAGTGGCTCCAGCTCTTTTAGGAGCTGTGTATCAAAAAGAGCCAATGACACTTCCGAGCTAGAGCAAAAGAACGGATATCATCATAAAACGTAAGTATGACTCGTTAGTTTATGAGTTGTTTTTTTGAGAAATCGGGGAATGCAGTGCCATAAAAATATGTTTAATCTTCACACGTATTTCGGTTATTTTGTAAACATAATGTTTATGGAGTTATAAAACCGATTCTCCCATCAAACACATGAATGTTTACAAACGAAAGTAGAACATTTTCATCAATTTTCAGCTGAATTTCACTGAAGAAGCTTACATTTAAGATAAAACCAGTATTATCGAGTGCTTTTATTTTGTTGGAAATAAAAATGACCGCCTGTTTTCCGGAATAAGCATGTTTATACTCTTTTTCTGGGTTGAGCTGGAGCCAAAAGCCAGGGAGCTGGAGCCAAAACGTGGAGGCTGAGCCAATACGCTGTATAAAAATGCACGTTTTGATGAGAAATATCGGCAAATTCCGAACGCTAAATTCTTTATTAATAAAGATTACTTAACAAAAAATGTTATATGGAGCCACTGTTTCGCAGCCGTGTATATACTACTCAAATTTTGCTAAAGATTACCTGTATTATTTTGCTATACAAGGATAGCCGTTTTAGGAAATATTAACCGCGAGTACATAGTTGTTTTTTCATTGCATTGTTGTAAAATAAACAGATTGTTTTGTCCATGGGTTAGTATCATGTGAAATAACGTGAAGATAAGCATCTACATTTTCTTGTACGATATACGAGAAAGGAGCATTTGGGTTTTTTTGCTATCGTTTAATGGTCACACATATACACGATAGAGCTAAACATTGCTATTTTATTATTCATAAGTTTAACAGTCGTTCTTGAGTTACGGTTCGTGGTATCATTAATTTATAAACTCATTTAAGTGTATTTCTGGTAAAATTCCTTTTTATCAAGTGGTCGAGCATCCCCATAGATATTTTGATTATTGGTTTGAGTGTGTGATAAATGCTACGTCGGAAGGCAACATTTTGCTTCATATGAAGACTTTAATCATAAAAAACGTTTCTTTTTCTTTACCATGAAACAAAGGAAGTCTATGCCGCTACCGGAGTTTCAATAGGTTTACTCAAACAAATTTTGGGCTTTGTAAGCGGCGTAGACTGTGCCATGTTCCATTTAATATGACGAGTAAATAGTAAAGTTATCTTTGTTTAAAGTTTTCATTCGGAGCAAAATGTTACCTTCCGACGTAGTATTTATGGCGTAATTTATCACGTGGTATACACGCACTGTGTTTCGAGTATAAGCAGCGTATAAGTACAAAAGCGGGTGTAACTCGTATATGTTGCTATTAAACGTTAGAAGTATCGTTTTGCTTACTCAAATAGTAAAAGTCAATATATTCAGTGTCTCGTGGTTCGACATTTCAATAGCAAACAATAAATTTCGTTTACTGACGAATCTTTCAAAATCCCCTTAAACTGTGTAATACCTGATCTCGTACTTGGAGTTGGGGATTTTGTAAATGCATTGTCTGTAAGGTTAGATAGGTTAGAACCTATGATTACAAAGATAGGGTTTGTTTTAATTTCAAGCGGTTGATTTTATCGGCGCCCTTGCAACCACCATAAAATATTTACGTGCGTTCTGAGATAATCAATACATGTTAAAGGCAAATGAACTTTGAGTCGAAGACATGCGTGCTAAAATATACCATAGTGTGTTATGCACCAGTCAATTGTAACCACGGCCCCAGGTCTGGGGGTATACCGGGGGAAATTGGCCGTTTTTTTACCAGCCAGGTGGCCCCGCAGTGCCGAGTGAATGCGGTCGTTTTGTTTTCGCGCCGAAAATAGCGAAAAGGGTCTTGCCTAGGATGTCCCCGGGGTGCGAGGGCATTTGGCAAGGATTTTACCAGCAGTTTGTTCCCGCAGGGCCGTGACTGGACCGAAAGTCAAAGTCCCCACTATTCCGCGGACCGGGGGGGGGGGGGAAGCGTGGTTACAATTGACTAGTGCATCATCATCAATGCCCTTTATAGTAATAAGCGTTGAATCCTCATCCCAGTTGATCGCTAAACTTCCTACATGCATTAAAAAATAAAGTAGTTCAATTAAAACAACAATATGAGTGAATTAATCAGAATCAAAAAGGTAACCTTACGGTTGGTCTTTACATCAATGAAAACTACGGGGACAAGCCCGCTAGCCAATGATTAAACCACTGCACCAGGATCAATTGTTGGTCTTTACAACAATGGAAAGTTCAGAGACAAGCCCAGTAACATATGCCTACCCACGGCACAATGTTCAAGGCCAGACATGCTATATATCTGTTCTATACAATCATGAAAACTATAGAGACATACCCAGTAACATATGCCGACCCACGGCACAATGTTCAAGGCCAGACATGCTATATATCTGTTCTATACAATCATGAAAACTATAGAGACATACCCAGTAACATATGCCTACCCACGGCACAATGATCAAGGCCAGACATGCTATATATTTGTTCTATACAATCATGAAAACTATAGAGACATACCCAGTAACATATGCCTATCCACGGCACAATGATCAAGGCCAGACATGCTATATATTTGTTCTATACAATCATGAAAACTATAGAGACATACCCAGTAACATATGCCTACCCACGGCACAATGATCAAGGCCAGACATGCTATATATTTGTTCTATACAATCATGAAAACTATAGAGACATACCCAGTAACATATGCCTATCCACGGCACAATGATCAAGGCCAGACATGCTATATATTTGTTCTATACAGCCATGGAAACTACAGGAACAAGCCACACTCGCTCTAGCGATTAGAACGCACAAACTTAAACATAAAAAGCCATGTTGGAACTAGCATCAATTTAAAGGCAATAAAATTGAAACCATAAAATTATATCAGCTTCTTAACTAGCTTCAAATGCCTACTGGAGGGTCAACATAGGTATTCATTGTTGTAGAATGTAGCCCAACAATACTGATACAACGCTAATTAGTCTATGTCAACAGAAACTGTTTCAAAAATACCACAAAGATCAAAGTCGCGATAATTTCCGTTTATGAGCAAGTGGCACACATCCATACCATTTACGCCAATGCATGAATTCTATCGGATGCTAATTGTCATTTCTGAAAAATAGCATGGCGTCTGCTTGAGTATGAGAAACTAGTGCTTAAAGAAGTTTAAAAGGGCTAAGACCGCTGTTGAAAGTGAACCTAAAGTCATTAATATTCATTTCTAAGTCATTCCTGCTGCTTTGATTCAACTCTCGGAGCAAACAAAAAATCAGCACTCTTCACAACTGTACAATAGTCTGTAAGTAAAAGCTATCATTCCTGATTGTAAGAAACCTTCGGTGGAATTGAAAAAGGTTATCACTAAAATAGACCAGTTCATGCTAACCAAAGAGCAAACATTCTCAACAGGTATGGTATGTTTGGTTGATGAAAATTCATAAAACAGCTTATTTACATGCAGTGTACCATCAAGAATAAGGTGCGGATTTGAACTAGCCACCTTTCTTACTCTTTGCAATCAGTACCTCTAGCTTACTTAATGGTTCAAATTATATATATATATTTACGCTCTAAAGCATCCTATTCATAAGTGTACTTGAGGATTTATCCCCAGAAAATAAACAGACAAAAACAGGTTTTTAGGCTGGTCCTTTGGGTACTGGACCCGTCTGGTTCTGGAACTTCTTGAAACTATTATTCAAAACTCAACTAAATTCACCAACCGTTGCCAAGAAGTGAACCTCTTATATGACAGTATAAGACGAAATAATGAATGTTGTGCTCTGTTTATGTGTAAATCATTGTTTGTGAGTGATCTTCTTGGTATAAATTTAATAATAGTTTTAAAATCATCCTGTTGTAGATGTCTTTAATCATGGTTTTTGCTCAAGAAAGAAAGGTTGCTGCAGCCTGTCCTACTTGGATGTTCCGTTCTTCCCTCATGAAGACAAGAATGGGTATCATTCTGCATTCGTATAATTAAGTCTGTCTATTTCTTTTTATATTAGAACTTATACGATTATTAAAGTACATACAAACTTAACATATTTGACAGATGAAACCTAATATAACTTCAACTATATACAATTGCATATATTTTCAGTCAAATTCTTTTTTCACCCTTTTCACCATATCCCTCATTTGCAGCAACCTGTCCCACTTCTGCAGCACCCTGTTCCTCTTTTGCATCATCCTGTCACTCTTCTGCAGCACCCTGTCCCTCTTCTTCCGCAAACTGTTCCTCTTCTTCAGCACACTGACCCTCTTCTGCAGCTCACTGACTTTAATCTGCAGCACCCTGTCCCTCTTCTGCAGCACCCTGTCCCTCTTCTGCAGCACACTGAACTTAATCTGCAGCACCCTGTCCCTCTTCTGCAGCAACCTGTCCCTCATCTGCAACAATCTGTCTGTCATCTGCAGCACACTGTCCCTCTTCTGTAGCACCCTGTTCCTCTTCTGCAGCACCCTGTTCCTCTTCTGCAGCACCCTGTCCCTCATCTGCAACAATCTGTTTTCATCTGCAGCACACTACCCCTCTTCTGCAGCACCCTGTCCCTCTTCTGCAGCACCCTGTCTCTCACCTGCAGCACCTTGTCCCTCTTTTGCAGCACTCTGTTCCTCTTTGCAGCACTCTTTTCCTCTTCCACAGCACCCTGTTCCTCTTCTGCAGCACCCTGTTCCTCTTCTGCAGCACCCTGTTCCTCTTTTGCAGCACCCTGTTCCTCTTCTGCAGTACCCTGTCCATCATCTGCAGCACCCTGTTCCTCTTCTGCAACACCCTGTTCCTCTTCTGCAGCACCCTGTCCATCATCTGAAGCACCCTGTTCCTCTTCTGCAGCACCCTGTTTCCTTTTTTGCAGCACCATGTCCCTCTTCTGCAGCACCCAACCCTTTTTAAAAGCTGACTATAGCATTACTCTAATAGACTTTTCTGCAGTAAAGTATATGTTTCATGACTAGTTCATATAGTTCTTTTTTATTCTAAACTGAACGAAATTGCATCGTGATTGTGTTTTGTGTCATTTCTGAGTTGTTTTTCTAAATTATACAGTATGCAATTATGTAACTACCCAGGAAATCGACTCGGGGACACAATATCTAGAAACAATTTATTTTATTTTGTATAGGAACAACCAATTGCGAGAAGGCTTATTTTTTGTTGATACATCGTTTTCTCGGAAATATTTACGTAACTTTTTCCGTTCCTGATTTAACATTTCTGCTCTGATTGACCGGCGTCTGTGTGCATTCAAAAGCAAGCCAGAAACTGTTTTATTGACGTATTGATTCCATGAATGATCGCAGCCAGCTCCAAAGACAGTTTACTCATAAAATATGTAGAAGAACAGTCTCGACATTCGCTGTTTAATCCACAAACACCAACCTTCATCTAACAGTAATGCTTGATTAATTTGATTAATATGGGTACGTACCGTATAAAATGGAAGCTGGATATCTTGTTTACTTCGGTCTGGTTACATCGCAAAACAGACCAGCCTGCGCTGGAATAGATATGGCATATCTGTTTTCCTTCGCTGACCGAATACATAAAATATATATATATATATATATTTTGTGTGTTCGTGTGTGTTCTAAATAAGCGTAATGGTAAATTACACTAAATTATCGCAAGCAAAATGAATAAAGAAATTTAAAGTATAAGATAAAATAGTACGAACTAAATTCAACAAAAATAATCTCGAACTGACGGAGCCCTTATCGACAGGCAACTCCATAAGGGCTCCGTCAGTTCGAGATTATTTTCTATTATTGGCATTATACTAATTAGAAGTGGCCTACCAGACTGTTTTATGTAATGTTTAAGCTACAACATCTTTTTAAGGCTTGGTGAGAAACCGAATGGAATTAATAATTATATATATTCAGACAGTAAACGGACATGTGTTGACCTGCCTTACTTTTCCTACTACAAATAGTCAAAACGCCCTGAGCCAATATCGGGTTTAATTTAATAAATTTTACACTAGCAATATTGCAATGTCTATTGAACAGAATTGTGAAAAAGTAAAATCACGCTTGTCACGCCAATAACTTTTATTCCCTCTCAGTTCTTTCATTAAAAGTAACACTCTTATTTAAAATCAATACATACACATGTATAAAAACATAAATTTTGAGTGATAAACCTACTACTAAACTACTAAAAAACTACTTACTAAATAATTCAATTATGGAAACTATTTATTACTGATAACTAGACTGTAATCGTGTATTTAATAGGTGATAACGCAAAAAATATTAAATGATTGGTGAGTGCTAATAGATTTAGTGCGTTCTTTTATCGTCTCATGAGGTAGAAACACCGTGTTTTATGCACCTTTCTTTCAAATTAAACTCGGTATCCTTCATAAGAACCATGTTTTTACATTTATTCATCCTTTTTGGTGTATCAAAACAATTGTATTAATTTTCGTAAATCTTATTTGGGAGTCAAAGCGCGTCTTTAAGTTGTTCTAACCACCAAGGATATAGTCGGCTTCCGTGGCAGGAGGTCTCGGGTTCAATTGTAACTTCGCCATGCCAAAGACGATTGTGAATTGCTACCAGTGGCTCCCTCGCCTTGCCCTGGTCTTCGAGTAAAGTACTGGGAATCATTGAATAGTCATTACTAGTTAAATCCAGGAAAGTTGTATCCCGTGAATCAGTGCTTTTACCGGGACTAGAACAAATGGACATGAGCTAGGGAAATACACTCGGAATCCCTTGTATCTCGAACTTTCTCTTCTGCTCTGCCAGCCAAAAGGACCCCATTTGAAATACATTGCACTTAATCGTTACACGATCCTAGATCGTAAGAAGTTAAATACAATTGAATGCTCTTTTTTCTCAATTAAGTTCTATGTTGGCGAAATATCAGTTTGGTTTGCTTTTTACTGTATCCATTTGTGGCTGTAACATATCGTACACATCATCTTTAAATGTACACAAAGTATATTCTTTATGGTGCGCATCACCCTTCCCAGTTCCTGATCAATTTCTACTTAGACAGTTCGATTTCAAATGTCTCATTTGATTTTCCTCGTGATAGGCTGTATGGCCGTCTTCCAAGAAAATATTCAGTAATAAGGGAACAGTATTTACCAGAATACATCGTGTGCAAAAGTAATGCATAATTCTGGCATTGTCTAAAGGCATTCTCTCTGGGATTTCTTTGTTTCTCAGTGTCGTAATTGAAGAAATGCTGATGCACATTTTATTCCATGTTAATCATGGTTGGCTACATCAATATTTGAGTGTTCGGAGCAAACTGGCTATGCTACAGTGCCTTTAACAAGGGGGTTATTACTTCTAGACACGCACGTTAATAGATATGTTATTCTTAATGACGTGTATTTTGACGATTAAGTTTGCGTGCCGCCTGAATATTTCAGATACGGGTTATTTCAGATTTACACATGTGTATAAATGTTCTTTATTTTGCATCAGTTTTTATTGTTTATGTGTCTCCTAGGGAAATCTTATCTCATGTTAGTTTATTCTCCTAGGCTAGGGCAAGGTTTAAATACGGCAATGGATTGCTGGTCCAAAGAGTTGCTTTTGTTAAAACAATGGAAACTACAGGGACGAGATCAGAAGCATAAAACGTAACCAAGATCCTGTTTAAAGGGACTATACACCAGATGGTCCTAAATACAGTATTTCTTTAAAACAAGCCCAGAATTATTAAAACGAGCTAGTATGAGGCCGATAATATATCGTTTTACATGATTAAAAGAATATTTTGTCGCCGAGTTCACCTGTTTAAAAATAGCGCATTATGGTTTTCCACCATAATGCGCTATTTTTAGCATGTGAAGTCACGTTACTAGTACAGGATACATACACCGACGCTATTTTTAAATTCGCTGGGATGAACGTGGTAGACAAACCAAGTTCGATTTTCGAATAGGAAAAATACGCAAAAACTGTAAAAGATACATGTGTTGTAAGCGAATTGATACATCAATAAATAAGATTGAATGTATTCTACACAACGCTATCAATTATATGTAAGTTTTTGAAAATCTTGTTTTTCTTCAGTGCAAAAAATGGTGTCTGGTGTCTAGTCTTTTAAAAGACACTATGGGCTCAAGCATGAAGAAGCACTCCGCTAAAAGACATTAAACTGTCAAACTATGGAACCCTATCATAGGTATAACATGAATTCTGACTGCAATAAAATTGGATTTTACATGATATAAATCAGACATTATTGAACACTGGGTACAAAATGAAAATCAGACCACAAAATAAAACTAGATACTCTGTTTGGATTTATATTGGTTATACGACTATACATTTAAGTGACTGCTTCCAAGCTAGTTTCGGGTTCTAAAAAACAGCCAAATGATGGATTCGTTATGCACATGTGTATATAATCTAGGATTTTCTCGTTTTACGAAATATGTCCCAGTTATAATCAACCTAAACTGTGACGTCTCTACAAGACCGATGAGCCGTCGGATTTGATAGCAACATGATCAATACACGGTTTGTGATACGCACACATATTTATGTGGTCGTTTCCCTATTTGTAGACGAAGTTAACCGTATTGGGCAAATTATTGTTATTAACGTCCATTACGAACAATCCACGATCAAGCCCCTCGTTTCTGAGAATTTCCCATCGTTTGTCCAAACACTGGGATTTCTGGTGAGACCAGAACTACTTTGGAGTCTGTTTGACATGTGATAAATGTGTTCCCGCTCGCCACTTAGTCTAAGCGTCTTTCTCTTTTTATTGACAGCGGATTTTAAATTGGAAATGTTGCACATAGAGTCTTGGGTGGTTATTGGTTAATATAGATTCACAAATCTTGTATTGACTTACAAGATCAGAGATGTGCTTCATTTTGTTACATTTATTCCTTTTAAAGTGGCACTCGTATGTAAAATTAATACATACACATTTATAACAAACATATTTTTTTAGAGATAAAATTTTAACTACTTACTGAATAATGCATTTATGGAAAATCTTAATTACTGATAACAAGATTGTGTATTTAATAGCTGAATACGCACAAATATTAAATGACTGGTGAATGCTAAAAAGATTTACAGTGATCAACTATCGTCTCATGAGGTAGAAACACCGTGTTTTATGCTCATTTCTTTCAAATTAAAGACGGTATCCTTCATAACAACCATTGTTTTCGATATTTATTTATCTTTTTCGGTATATTAAAACAATCGTATTTATTTTGGTGTAACTTATTTTGGAGTAAGAGTGCATCTTTAAACGTAAATGCGACAAAAACTGAGAATGACACAAAGTCTAGTTTCATGTTTCAAGTTGTATTTACATCTTTGGCATATAATATGCATGAGATGATGACATTGAAACAAGTTTGAAACAGTTTAAACAAAACAATAAAACATTTATCAGTGATTACGTTATACAAAACACAGTGAAGATAATGTGTGTATCACTCAAGTTGAGATCAAATTGATCAAATAATATTCAAACAAAATACAATAATTTCAGGTTTATGTTAATTAATTTACCGATGTGAGAATAAACAAATGAAATATTATTGTTATAACAAAAACTAAAAAGTCGGCCTAACAGCCTTTTAATGATAATGGAGAATGAGTCAACACAATCAATGAAATTAATGGAAGTAGGCATAATTATCTTACAAAATAAGGCAAGTTTAACTAATTGTTTTTTTGCAAATATGCAAAGAAATAAAGCTGTTGTCGAATTCACAAATATTTCATCAGTGGCATTTGCATTGTTTTCAAATATATTATAATAAGAACACTTTCATTATCTTTTCTATTTATATTTGAACGTGAATTTGTGAACAAATATATTCAAATTGCTTTGGTATTTCGAACGTGCGATTTCGATCGTGCAGTTTTCGTTGTGTGATCAAATATTTATTAGATTCTAAGAGTGATTGCACCATGCCCCTTTAGCAATAAAATATTCACCTCTTAATCAGATATCTTCGGGAAACTGGTTGATCTTGCACGTTAAAGCAAATAAGTTGAACTGCTAAGCAATCTTAATTGCAAAAAACAACAACAACAAAGAACAAATAAAATGTAGACAAGTGGAAAAAATAAACATGTTGAATTAATTAACACATTGTGCAATTGTTTATTGGAAACTGCAGGATGAAACGCAGTAGCCAACAGTTCAAACTATAACTAAGTTAAAAAGCTTAAATGGACTGTGTCACAGATTGGCACCAAAAAAAGTTTTTTTTCTGTAACGAATCTTAGGACAATTATCTAATAGAATGTGCTACGCTTTGATATCATAATTAAAAAAGTACAAAAATGTAAAAAAAAATGGGTCGGAGACCGGCTTCGAACCCGCGTGGCCAAAATTGTAGTACAACGTCTTACCCACTGCGCTACAAAGGCTTATTCCAATCGGGTGACATAATTAAGCTATACACCTACCTCGGTAATATCACGTGTGACACCGACTAGCCAATCACGCATAAGGAATGACTTCTACCTGGTAGACATACCCAGTCATATTTTTTAATGGAAAAATACGAAGTAACTGCTAAACTTAAATAAATTGTAAACTATGTGGTACTTCAGTTAGTAAGTTTTAATGCATTGTACACATCGATGCCAAGTTTATGTCAGTTTTCGACAATTTTCTTTTTTTTCCCGCTATTTTATCATACGTGAGACAGCCCCTTTAAGGCAAGTTGCTTTAAATTCATACACAACGCTAACAAGACAACAGCACAGACTACGTAGAAATTTTAGTTAAAATTTTATTCATTGTACAACGATTGTTAAAACAGTAGTACTAACTTAGGTAACTCTAACAGTAACTCCCGTTGGCACGATGCTGCGCGAAAGTGTGGTCTTATGTTGACTTTGGGAAAACCGGAGAACCCGGAGAAAACCTACTTTCTGACCATCAACCAAAATCACCATCGAAAACAACCTCGGATGTATTTGGACGGTTTACATACTCAAAAAGAGGCACCTTTAAGTCCGCTGCAAGTAGATCGCGTAGTAATTTTATTTAGCAGTTTAACTTTATGTCTTAACTCTTGGGAATCTTAATAAGTTTGCAATAATACACTTCACTGGCAGTCAATTTAAACTGAGATCAATAAATACAACAAAACACTAAATTAAATTAATGATATAATTAGAAAAATAGCGAACTTCTTCAACTGATGTACCGGCATACATCCGAGGTCTTTTTCGATGAAAATGGCCGAGGAGTTCCGAATGCCAAAATCACATGCGCCCAGGCCGGGAATGGAACACTGGACGCCTTGATGAGAGTATGCTAGCCACTGCACTAGCCCGACAACAGAATACACATAGACATTTTAATATCGTTATTCACAAATTTTGGGGCTACCGCCATTGAACGGTCTGTGAAGTCAATGGTTTAAGAGTATTTAACCTCACATATGCGCTTACATGTATCAGTATGAGCACAATTAAACCTATAAGTCTAATCGACATGACTGACATAATCGGTATAATCTTGTGATTCGAAAGTTTCTATCCATTGTTAAAATCAAAACAAAATCAATGATGTTGTTTCTAGAAGCGATCCTAATGATGTGTGAAAGAGCATGATGTAGTTTTCTTGGTCCTTTATCTAATTGTTTCCTTGTCTTGAATAACGTTGTTAAGTTGCAAACTAAAATACGAAATAAACTGGAAATTTTTGCGTTCAGACTAATTGAATAGGCGTTCGCAGTCTTAACATGTCGGTCCTGGTGTTAAAATTGATTCACAGAAAGTTGTAATTTTGTTTTTCATTTAAAGATGCACTTTTACCTCCAAATAATATTTAATACATTTAATACAATTGTTTTAATATACCCAAAAGGATGAACAAAGGTCGAAAACAATGGTTCTTAGGAAGGATACCGTGTTTAATTTAAAAGAAATGTGCAGAAAACACGGTATTTCTACCTTATGAGACCATAATAAATAGTAGTAAATCTTTTAGCATTCACCAATAATTTAATAATTTTGCGTTTTCAGCTATTGAATAGACAGTTATTTTATTGTTTATAGTTATTAATATTTTCCATAAATGCATTATTTAGTAAGAAGTTTAGGGTGAATTACTCAACATTTGTGTTTGTTTTTCATGTGTATGTATTGATTTTAAATAAGAGTGTCACTTTAAAAAAGCACATCTTGGTCTGTCTTTGCTGTTCTGTGACCGTGGGTGTCACTTGTTCAGTGTCTGTTACACCTCATTATTTTACCTCTTAACAGGGTATTTTTATTTTAACTGTTGGGCTTGTCCCTTTAGTTACCATTGTATGGCCATTGTTATTGTTTTTTATAGAGTGATATTTGTTCAAGACGGCACACCCCTTTTACAATGCACTGGATTAAATAATCATATAAATAAGACTTTTCTCTCTTTTTACCCCGCCTTGTATACATATTATGCCAAGCCTTAGATTTTCTGGAGACTTCTGCAGTGTATAAGGATATCTATATTTGTACAACAGACTTCCCCTCCTTTTAGCCAAGACTAAAATATGCCAAGTTTGCGTGCTAAAACCTTGTCAGACAGTGCGCAAGAATATGTGAGTTTTAACACGGATTGACCTCATGATATAGTTCCTTGATTAAAAACTGGATTGCACCATTCTTGGATGTGAATCACTTATTTGAGATGCACACTTATCAAGCATCATTCAAAAAAACGTTGTTGCATCGGTATTAGAAGTTATATACTTATACGATATAAATAAAACATCAAATATGGGAAACAGGATTTTTTTTTTTGCTACCACAAATATTATCGGAATACATAGGCCATTTTCCTTCGAAAACAACATCGCTTGTATGCCAGTGCATTAGTACAAGTTGTTTGAGATAAATAGTATTTACTACTTTTTTGCCGTTTTAACGTGTTGTTTGTATAACAATGTTTAAAAAGGTGTCCAGTAAAGTGTATTATTGCATAAATAATCAAGTTCAAAGGAAAATTCCTTAGGCTTAACTGCTTATTTAAAAATACTACGCGATCTACTTACAACGTAGTTAAATGTAAACACTTCTGACATTGTTAACCGTCCATATACATACGAGGTTGTTTTCGACAAAAATTGGCAACACATATTGCTTAAAACTAACTCATTGAAAACTTTATCATGACGGTGTATGTTATAATTTTCATTAAAATGCATAATGTCTGAAATTAGTTTGCTGCAGATTTTATAATTTAAAGGTAAAACTTGATGTTTCGGTAAAAGCTCTATTGTACTGGTATACATCACTTTTCCTGTCGACCTCATAACAATCGATTGTTTTCTAAGCATTGTAATCCATTGTTTTCAAGACATCGCAATCAATTGTTTCCTTTGAATGTCCATGCAGATAAGGACTCACTAAAAACTATTCCAAAACAAGCAATTGTGCGCGAAATGGAAAATTAATGAAAAAAAAATCAGGGCCTATAATTCAATTGTGGTAAATCTGGGTAAGGCAATACACATTGCACTTATGACATACGTAATGTGCCTCATTTGTCACTTATGACATACGTAATGTGCCTCATTGTCACTAATGGCATACGTTATGTGCCTCCGTGTCACTAATAACGTAAGCAATGTGCATCATTGTCACTTATGACATAAGTAATGTGCCTCATTGACAATAATGACATAAATATTGTGGTTCATTGTCACTAATGACATTAGAAATGTGCCTCAATGTTACTCAGTATTAGTATTGTCCCTTTTTTACAAATGACATTAGTGATGTGCATCAGTGTCACTAATTACATGAGCAATGTATCTCATTGTCACTAATGACAGGAGTTATGTGTCGCATTGTCACCAATGACATTTGTATTGTGCCTCATTTTCACTAATGACATAAGTTATGTGCCTCATTGTCACTTATGACACTAGTATTGTGCCTCCTTGCAACTAATGACACTAGTTATGTGCCTCATTGTCACTAATGACACTAGTATTGTGCCTCCTTGCAACTAATGACATTAGTAATGTGCCTCATTGTCACTTATGACACTAGTAATGTGCCTCCTTGCAACTAATGACATTAGTAATGTGCCTCATTGTCACAAATGACACTTGTATTGTGCCTCCTTGCAACTAATGACATTAGTAATGTGCCTCATTGTCACTTATGACACTAGTATTGTGCCTCCTTGCAACTAATGACATTAGTAATGTGCCTCATTATCACTAATGACACTAGTATTGTGCCTCCTTGCAACTAATGACATTAGTAATGTGCCTCATTGTCACTAATGACACTAGTATTGTGCCTCCTTGCAACTAATGACATTAGTAATGTGCCTCATTGTCACTAATGACACTAGTATTGTGCCTCCTTGCAACTAATGACATTAGTAATGTGCCTCATTGTCACTTATGACACTAGTAATGTGCCTCCTTGCAACTAATGACATTAGTAATGTGCCTCATTGTCACAAATGACACTTGTATTGTGCCTCCTTGCAACTAATGACATAAGTAATGTGCCTCATTGTCACTTATGACACTAGTATTGTGCCTCCTTGCAACTAATGACATTAGTTATGTGCCTCTTTGTCACTTATTACACTTGTTATGGGCTTCATTGTCACTAATGGCATTAGTTTAGATCAGTATTGTCACTTGACATGAGTAAGATGCCTTATGCTACAAATTATTTCATTGAAAGTATGAACTCATTTGAAAAATAGCTCTAGTATAATTATTGTATATAGTCATGTAGTCATTTACACCCATGGTTGCTGGCTTGCCTGTCCTTATGTCATATGACCCTCAGTGGTGTGTAGTGTTTCTTATTTGTTTGTTGACTACTTGAGACTGAATTCACAAAGCCAGGATTTTAAGATTTACTGTATGTTTTATGTGGAACTATATATATGTGTTGTCCAATTGTGTAAACAATATTTAAGATATCTACATGACTTCTAAGTATTGACAGAAAAAAAACTAATGCCTGATGATTATTGAATAGACATTTACAGTAACATACAAATGGTTAAAGATCTGTAAACGACATTCTTCAGGACTATCTTATATCGTTCAAGTTTGACGGAAAAAAATCAAAATTAGTTCAAATTGAGTAAATTCTTTTTTGTAATAGTAAAAAATACAGAACAGTTACTAACATAGCCTTATTCGAAAAAAATATGAAATCAGCCAATTCCATTTATAAAAGCCTTACCTATGTATTTTTGTAGATTCTACTTAACAATTACAAAACACACATTTTAGAACTCTTATTTAATGTTAATCCGAGTAAATTTTCAAAAACCCATTTTCTGATTTTCATTTGAGAAAAAAATGTTACCGTGAAATCAAACAAACCTGATGAAAGTAACAAACGATCGTCTTTATCCTACAATTTGACAACATAGAGTTACATCCCTTGGAAGAAAATCTACCATGGATGGATCTACGCGCAATACACATATAAACGCTTTTTAACAATGTTTTTGAATGGAAATGTTAATAAATTGTAAGATCATTGAGTAGAAAAGTAAAAGAAATGTATCACTACATTACCAGGTTATGTTATAATTGTCGTGTAACTCACTTATTGTAGCTCATGATTGCACGACTAGCATGAAAATACAGTGCTTATTGCAGTTTAAGTAGGTCAAAGTACGTATATACGGTAAATTTGTTAGATTAAGGGAACGTGAGATTCTCAGATAAGCTCATATATCTACCTAAGATGCGCCGGGAAAAATTGATATCACCATTCTACGAAAATAAGCAGTCATGAGCATTCACACAACGCTATAAGGGACTCACAGCTGATGTCAGATTTTAGCTTTGAAAGCTTCTAAACTCTCACATGTGCAATATATGTCTAACTTGGGTATTCAATTATGTTGGTTCAATGAATTTTAGTTTAATACAATTATCGTGTTGTTGTTTTTTAATATAAAAAAAATGCTACATCCATTTTCTTACAAACAACATTAACAACAACAACATCATATGACCTTGACATTAAGGTGTGACCCTAATTGATGATTGCAATTTTGGATGACTAATCCTACAATACGTAAGAAACCCCATTTAACATTATTTGATTAAACAACAAACTTCCGTTACATATTTAATGGTGCTCTTAAGACGACGACATGAGTTCTGTTCGATAGCGTTGCATAACAAACTCATTGTGACATTTCCCTATGCCAATCAAAGCCAGGAACGCTGAACTTTTGCGCATCGATCCGTCTGCATCTTTTGGTTTCTCCGACATTTATATCATTCTGAATGGGACCTGAGCTTGATAGATCAAAGTTTTATTAATCGAACATGATCGATGTTCAGTCTTCTTGTTGCAGTAATCTTACAATGTTTGTACAAACTGACTTGAGATCTATACATCTAATGAAAGAATGTCAATTGTTCCAGCGAATGTGTTTACTTGTCGAATATAAGGGAAATAAGACAATGTTAACCACTGGGACAAGCCCGGTAGCCACACAATTACAAAGGTCCAGGTTAGTCTTATGCCCAATAGATGATCCTCTCAATATATAGAAGAAATACATAAGAGAGCAATCATTACTGTTTTTTCTTTTGCACATGCATGCGTCATCCATGTGAATATAAAACATGTTCGAGCTATCCTGGATTATCTTTGTCTTGTGCATCAGACTACTGAGGAGAAAATAAAACGAGGGAAATTAGCTGCCAGTTTTTGATAAAGTGTATTCAGACAAATGCTTATTCGTAAAATTATATATATATTTGAATGTCTGTCTATAAAAATATGGTAGGATACAATTGTAAAGGGGGTTCAGCCAGGCAGCGTTTCTCATTTTGAGACCTCAGTGAATATTTTGTATTGAATTTCACCAAATTTTGGGCGAGTTTTAACATTAAATATTTTAAGATTCTTTTATCAAAGTTTTTATAAGAATAAATATAACAGCAAAATAAAAGTGAAATACAGAATTAAAATCCAACATTCATTTAAAAGACCACATAACTAACGACGTTTCTGTCCCCACAAGCAGTTTCCAGAATTCCCAACCAGTCGGTTTTCTTTCTTTTCTTTCTTATTCTCTTATCAGTCCTGGTATATCTACATATTGCAAGACTAGTGTCAGTTTGCTTGATTTATGGTCGATCATCTCGATGTTGATGAAATAAAATAGTCGAGCAATCGGACCATTTTCTCTTGCATAATTATGTCCTCATCATGCGAAAATGTGATATTGTTCGGGCTATCATGCATTATCAGATCCGAAATGCTAGAAATGGCGTCAAGATCATGTCTTCTTCTTATATTATCATGTACTTTAATGGTCGCTTGGGGATCTCTCTTATGTGTAAATTACGCTTGAAAGTGTTCTTAAAACTTGTGAAGGGAATAGCGGGGAACTATTTGCAGACAAATGCACAACTGTAAAGACGTATTCATAGACATGTATATGTTTGTGCAAGACTATAAGGTAACATAATAAAACCTTGTTTTTAAAATTTACCAAAAAAGAATTAAAATAAACTTTATAGTTTAATTATAACGCCTTTATTATTTCTGTATTGCCAATGCTTTTGACAACCAGATATATGGCTCACAACAAGCACTATGCAATAACAGACTAGATGTGGACTACTTATTTAATTCAATATAACAATGAAATTATAGAAACAAGCCTAGTAACCTAAACTTAAACCAAGATCCTGTTTAAAGACCAAAGGACCACAGCCGAACAAACACGCAACAAGAGACGTACCGCTACAAGACACCACATTACATAACAAACAAAACATTAAAAAATAATTAAAGATGCACTCTTACTCCCAAACAAGATGTACCACAATTTATAGAATTGTATTAATTTACCCAAAAGGATGAACACATATCAAAAACAGTGGATCTTATGAAGACTACCGTGTTATTTTTTTGAAAGAAAGTTACAGCAAACACGGAAATTCTACCTCATAAACCGATAATGGATCACTGTATTTTTTTTTGCACTCACCAGTCATTTAATATTTGTGCGTTTTCAGGTTTTGAATACACGTTTACAATCTTGTTATCAGTAATTAATAGTTTTTATAAATGCGTTATTTTGTAAGTAGTTGAAGGTTCATCACTCAAAATATATGTTTGAAAGATATGTGTATGTATTGATTTTAAATAAAAGTGTCAATTTAAACAAACACCATTGGTATATGTTGGAGTTAGTCCAACGCTAATTTGAAAGACTATATAACAAACAACGTTTCCTTTCCCGCAAGTGATTTCCAGAATTGCCAAACGAGTCTGTTTAATTACTTATTTTCTTATCGGTCCTGGTGTGTCTACATATTGCAAGGATATTGTTAGTTTGCTTGATTTATGTGTAAACATCTCGAGGTGGAGTAGAAAATATTGGAGAGCAATTGGACCTTCTTTCTGTTGCATGATTATTTGTCCTTCATGCGAAAATGTCTTCTTGTTCGGACTATCATGGACTTTCAGATCTTAAATGCCCAAAATGACGTCAAGACAATTTATTCCGCTTATTTTATCATGTACACTAGTGGTGGCATGGGGACCTTATATTTGTAGATTTTTTTTGCGCTTGCGCATCAGACTATTGAGGGAAATCAGAACGAGAAAAGCTAGCTGCTGGTCTTTATCTTATACTTTTCAATCAAACCATTTCTGTTAAAATTATTTATATCCATAAAAAGTCTGTAAGAATGTAATTGTAAATAAAAGTAGAGCAAGACTGCATTTCTTCCTCCGTGAAGACTTATTTTTGAAATTTACCATAGTTTGAATAAAGCCAATGTTTTACTTATCTATGATTGAAGGTTTCTTCTTATCGAGACGTTTAACAAGGAAACGTATGACAAACAACACCGAATACCTTGTAATAGCAAATAGATGGACCCCTAAAACAAACTATGTCCATTTGTGTTGTTAAAGTGGTTAATCAGGCATGGGGTGTCTACATGTTGTAAAGACATTGTCAGTTTGCTTTCTTTATGTTTAGTCACCTATTTTTACAGAAGGAAACCTTGGCGAACAATCGGACCTTTTTCATTTCATATCTATGTGTCATCCATAATGGACAGGATACAATGGATGTTCAGATCTAAAATAATATAAATGGCATCAATATTATAACTTTAGCTTGTATTGCCATGTAGTATGTCTTTGCTTAGAGATCTCTCTCCTCATTTGCTTGTATATTGGACTGTTTAAGGAAAACAAATGGAGAGAAAAATGGGTGCAAGTTTTGATATGAAGTTTACAGGCAGGTGCATACATGTATCTGTAAAAATATGGTTCATGTACATGTAGATGTTCGTGACCAGTCTTTATATAATGCTGGCGGACAATGCCTTTCTTTAAATGTAACGCGTTTGTAAATGCATTAGACGTCTGTGAGAATGCAATTGTATAATGAGTGGAGACAGAGGGCGTTATAGTTTTTTTTTTAGATTTTCGTGAAGTCTATTTTGAAACTCGTCAGAAGGTTTTTTTCGCTTCAGCGTCAGCGCATCATTCCGACTGAAGGTTATACAAAACTAACTATAAGTTAATCTAACACAATATTACAATACAACATTCCTACGTGTTCTCTTTCTCTTCTCCTTTTCCGCTCCGCCGCTCCGTCGACACCCCTCCCGTCTCAGTCTCGTGGCCATATCTTGGCAAAACGTCACCAACATAACATCATTATTATTTCGCTCTTACAATATCAGTACAGATAATAATTATAACTATATTTTTATATTTTATATATTTAACTTCCACAATGTAGGTCAGTTAGAGCGTCCTTTGCAATTCCAATATCTATTTAAAAAACTCAAAACAAACAAAGTTTCTGTTCATTACCAGTACTTGTGTGTCTACATATTGCATGGAAATTGTCAGGCTGCATGATTTATGTTTAATTACATCGTTGTAGAGACGGAACCATTGGCGAGCATTCCGACCTTTTATCTCTTGCACAAGGATGCTTCATGCGAAAATGTGCTCCTGGTCTGGATATCATGGATGATCAGATATAAATGCCAGAAATGGCGTCAAGATAATTTCTTCTCTTTATATCACTATGTACTTTGATGGTCTCTTTGGGACTTCCTTTATTTGTCGATTACTCTCGGTCGTTTGCATCAGACTTTTTAGGGAGAATTAAACGACAATGCTTGGCTGACTGTCTTCATTATACTGTTGCTTGCAAATGTTTATCTGTTATTATGTGAATGTAAAATAATTCAGGAATACAATTGTAAACAGAAGGAAAACTAGACGGCTGTTTGACCTTTTAAGACCTCAGTGTAAATAATTTTGGAATAGGTTATTTTTATAATGTCTTACTGTACCGATTTCAGATTTTTTTTATTATCAATGCCTTTTGCAACCAAAGTGTGACCCTTAACAAGTAATACACCAAAACAGCAAAACTGATGAGAACTACAGAATTCAATCCTACTTTCAATGAAATAACCGTCTGTCCCTATTAGTGATATACTGACCCTTCAAAGGCGGTACTAAACAATCCTTGATAAACATACCTAGTTTTTTATATAGTATATGTGCACTGTGTTGTTTGTGGAGTTGTGTCATTAAACGCGGTGTATGTTTAAACCTTTGGCTACTGAGCTTGTTTCTGTAGTTTTTCACATAAATATATTTTGAATGGCAATCAAGTCGGTTTTATTTCTTATTCGCTTATCAGTCCTGGTGTGTCTACATATTTAAAGAATATTGTCAGTTTGCTTGATTTATGTTTAAGCATCTCTATGAAGAACATGAAACATTGGCTAGCAATCGGACCTTATTTTCTTGCGTATTATGTTTCCTTAATGAAAATGTGCTGATGGTAAAACAATCATGGGTAATCAGACGTGAAATGATAATTTCTTCTGCTTATTTCACTTTGGTCTGTATTTGTCAGTTACTCGTGGGCTTGTGTATGATACGTTTGAGGGAAAACAGAACAATGAAACTAAGCTGCCAGTATTGATATATGTTAACAGATCAATGCATTCTAGATAAAAATCCTTTTATAATGCAACTATAAACAAAAGTGGAGCCAGACGATTTCTTTTACTTAGCGACTTCGATGAGTACTTTCTTTGGACATTCGGCAAAGTTTAAAAACAAGACTTTACTATGATAAAGTTTAAGATCTCTACCAATCTCAGCGATTTACAAAAATAAATATGACACATAAAAGATAATACGTTATAAAAGCAAAAAATGTGGACTACAAAACTTAAGTCTAACCTTGAATTAAATGACCGCCTAACAAACGACGTTTCTGCTCTTACAAGTGTTTCCATAATAACAAATAAGTATGTTTTATCGCTTATTCTCTTATCAGGCATGGTGCGTCCAAATATTGCCAAGGATATTGTCAGTTTGCTTGATTTATGTTTTATCATCTCGATGTAACGGCCGAGACAATGGCGAACAAGCGGACCTTTTTTCTTTTGCATTATTATCACATGCACCATGCACAATGATCATCAGATCTGAAATGCCTGAAATGGCATCAAGACAATTTATTCTGCTTATATAATCATGTATGTTTAAGGTCCCTTGGGGACTTGCATTATTTAAAGATATCTCTTGGTCTTGTGCGTGACACGTTTGAGGGGAAACAGACGAGGTAACTAACCTGCCAGTGTTGATATACTGTTTGCAGACAAAATGCGCATCTGTGAAAACAAAAGTATGCGCATGTTAATCTGTAAAATGTCTTTAAGCATACAATTTTTAACAGAAGTATAGCTAGACGGTGCTTTTCATTTTTAAACCTCAGTAAAGACTTTCTTTTGAATTCGACTAAGTTCAAATATGTTTTAAGATCACATAAGAATCTTAAGAATTCAATTATCAAATCTTTCTTCAAGCATAAATATAACAGAAATAAAATATGAATGAACACAATAGTTCAAGTCGAAAATCTCTTCAAAATACAAAAACACTTATGACGCTTCCATCCCTTCAAGTGGTTTCGATAAATGCCAACAAGTCGGTTTTATGCCTTCTTCTCATATCAGTCATTGTGTGTCTATAAATTGCAAGACTAGTGTCAGGTTGCTTGATTAATGTTTAATCATCCCGATGTAGAGAATAAAACATTGGCGCGCATTTGGCCTATTTTCTCGTATGTGTCCTCCATGCACAAATATTTCGAAGTCTATCAAGAATAAGTAGATCTGATTTACCAGAAACATTATGGCCTCAACATTATATATTATACTTATATGGTTATATACTTTTATGGTCGTTTGGGGACCTCCCTAATTTCTCGACTACTCACGGGCATGTGTATAAGACTTTTGATGGAAAACAATACAAGGAAAACTAAGCTGCCACTATTGATAGTTCCAGACAATTGCATATCAGTCAAAGAATTGTTTATTCATAAATGGTCTTTAAACATGCAACTGTAAACAAAAGTGGAGCCAGACAGTTTATTTCAACTTGATGCCTTCGTTAGGACATTATTTGGAAGTTCGCCAAAGTTAAAAAAAACTTTAGAGTTTACTTTTCAATACTTAAAGATCTCTTCATATCTGAGCGATTTACGAGAATAGAATACAATGCAATAGGTTTTAACATAAAAAAATATGTGGACTACAAAACTCATGTCTAATATTGATTAAAATGACCGCATAACAAACGACGTTTCTGCTTTAACAAATGATTTTCATAATTAAAAGGTAGTTTGTTTTATTACTTATTCGCTTATCGGGCATGATGTGTCTACATATTGCAAGGATATTGTCAATTTGCTTGATTTATGTTTAATCATCTCGATGTCGCGGCTGAAACAATGGGGAGCAATCAGACCTCTTCTCTCTTGCATAATTATGCCATGCACCATGCACAAATGAATTGTACGTTGTTTTGGCTCTAGTGAATTATCAGATCTGAAATGCCAGAAATGGCGTCAAGATAATCTATTCTGCTTATATCATCATGTACGTGTATGGTCCCTTGGGGACTTTCCTTATTTGAAGATTACTCTTGGTCTAATGTATGACACGTTTGAGGGGAAACAGAACGAGTTAACCAACTTGCCAGTATTGATATGCTGTTTGCAGACAAAATGCGCATCTGTGAAAATATTATTATGTGCACGTTTATCTTCAAAGCGTCTGAAAGCATACAATTGTAAAAAGATGTGCAGCAGGACGGCGATTTCATTTTGAAAATCTCAGTGAACACTTTCTAAATATAACAGAAAAGAGAAGTGAACTTCAGAATTAAGTCCGACGTTTATGCGGAAGACCAATAAGAAACGTTTCCGACCCCACAAGTGGTTTCCAAAGTTACCAACCAGTCTATGTTATGTTTGTTTTTTTGTCAGTCCTGGTGCCTTCATTTTGCAAGAATAGTGCTAGTTTTCTTGTTTATCGTTTATCATCTAAATGCAGAGAAGGAACCTTGACGTGCAATCGTTTTTTTTCTGCTGCATATGTCCTCCGTGCAAAAATATGCGTTTTATGCTTTCATGGATTATTAGATCTTATATGCCAAAAATGGCGTCAAGATCAGTTTTTCTGCTTATTTCACTACGTACTGGAATGATCCTTTGGGAACCATCTCTTTGTAGATTATTCGTAGACTTGCGCATCAGACTTTTGAGGGAAACCAGACCGTCTACAAGTCTTGATATATTGTTTGCAGGTTAATGCATATGCGTTAAAAGACTGCGTATGAATATAGTTGCTCTTTGTTTGAATGACTCACACAAAAATGCCTATCTGCTAAAGCAATTAGAGCAATATTGTTAAAGCAATAAATGTACGGGTATTTATAATAAGTGCACGAGCTTCGAATTTTCTTACTAACTTTCAAACATTTAAAATAGAAATGTGAAGAAATCAAAAAGGCACTGTTCTTCGCGCATGTTATAGAAATCGCGAGGATTGACGCTACATTCAAATGGTTGATATTTTGTTTTTAAAGTATATAACACCAAATGATATAAGGCATAAAACAACAGAAGCAGTGTCATCACTGTTGTTTTGGACGAATTTTAAAACAACCACATGCATTGTTTTATGCCATAAAATTTTACCAAGCTAGGTTTTTGATATTTTTCCGACGACGTCATATTTAAAACATAACTTTGAATGACATCACTTCCGTTTTGGAAAAAAATCCAAACGACCGCATACATTGACAATTGACATGAAAACACGATGGAAAGGTACCCGTGTTTGGTGTGTTTTCAAACATTATGCCATAAACACATAAGGATCATTGGCAGTATGGCAAAAGAGGACATTAGTTTCCCTTACGACCATACACATTTACCATGACCTATGTAACATTTTATCTTCACACTACACAGCACAGATGATGTGTTCTCTTGCACCAACGTTGAGAAATGTCCTTGTAGTACAACGTGTCACTTATATGATAAACTTTTTTCAATTTAAATTTAATTATGTTTCGACACCTAACGTATTTAGACGATTTACCATTGTGTAACTCTTAATGAAATGTCTGTTGAATTTTGTTTTGTTTAAATAATTTCAGGGAATATTAAATTAATCAACCTGGTTTTGATTGACAGCTATTAAAGAGCAATTTAGGTCATTTGTATCGTTTTGAGCAGTAGGCTTTTTTACGAATCAAAGTAATGCAATGACTATAAAATCACTACAGTGTGGTAGAACAATCGGAACTCCTCGGCCATCTCCGTTATTATACGGCGAATATTGGATGTATACCGGTGCATTAGTGAAAGTAGTTCGTAAAATTAAAATGGCGGCGACGCCTATAAAGTTGGCGTCTGTCTGTACGTTATGCTAAGTGTCAGAAAGGCGACTTTTTGCTTGAAAAATAACAAGGCAGCTCAGAGTCAGATGTATTATTCAATTAATTTTCTACGCGATCTACTTTCAGCGTAGTTAAATTTTAATAATTCTGACGATGTAAACCGTAATCATAGATCCGAGGTTATTTCAAAGGTCAATGGCCAAGGTGCGCCAATTGCGTGGCGATTATAATTGGACATGCGCACATCACTTCACAACGACTGCAGAAAATAAAATATATTCAGAAACGTAAGATGTTTACTTACATCATTGATAAAGTTATTGGAAAACTGAACTGATATAAAATACCACATTTAATGACTTCAAATATATACTTAGCGTTTATCTTTTAATACAAGTTCGTCTGTTTAGAATGCTATAGTCTGCAAAAGAAAACAAATCACTAGGATCAAGTTGATTTTAAGCCCTGACTGGTACATGTAAGTTGCAAACGCGTCTCAGCAGCATAATTCATAAATCAAGATTTTCAATTTCCAGAATGATACAAAAGGATTCGTGACCTGATCAGGACAATGTGGGAAAATCTTTCCCAGTCCGCCCATTTCCATCAATCATCCCGACATCTATAATTCATAGTTTAACAGCTTTCTACTCGATCGTGGTATAGTCGTGAAGTAGTCCCACAAATCAAATCCTACGCCACGGTAAATCGGAAAACATCCGGCGAAGTTTGCTCCATTCTTGTACTTTTCACGACAAGCTAAATTGACTCTGTAGCTTTATCCCATTTTCAATAAAGATACTTAATATTTTATCTTTTAGCTCGCATATTTGTTCCCTTGCAGAAAAACAAAATTATAGCCATTAAGTGGTACTTGTCAAAAGCACTTTTTTTACAAGAGTTTCCTTATTTTTTTTTCGTTTTCGTGCAATTTTGCTAATGGACATTTCACACCAAAGAACACGAATTCTGGGATGGAATTTCTGAAAAGTTTCAACGTAAATAATGCAAAAGTTTACTGCGTCCATTTAAAGTATTACCAGCATATTGTGGTGGGTTTTTAAGGCAAACGAATGATTGAATAATCCCTGTGTTTTATGCTGGAGACAAACAGCCTCTAGCAAACTAGTCTATGAATAATTCTTGTTATCTTTTCAAATTAAATTTAGTTCGATTTCTGTTACGTTCCTTACGAAAATGTCAGTTTTGTCTGGAAGATTGTAAATTAGTGATTAAATGATATTTAAAATGGATTTGGAGATCACGTAAATAACTGCACAATTTCAGAATCTGGGATCAAAACAATGTAATAAATTGCAATGAAATCAATAATAAATGTCATAAATTGGCACATGTATTACATTAGGCGATGCTGCTCTGATGCAGCAGTCTGTCTTTGTGCGGAGTTAAAGTGACTCGCTTATGTTGTAAAATGCACCTCTTTTAATTACGAAATTAAGTGTGGCAAATCATAAGGAGTGTTAAAACAAAAATACTTAAAGCTGGAACTATTCAGCTAAAGTTAGAAAAAGATAGTGCCGCGCCCGATATCAACACTTCTATATCAAATAAACTCGGACGTTTGTGGGCAAAGAAACAGGGAATTATTTTTGAGTATCTAAATATTGATAATTCTATCTAGTTGATATCTTTTTTCAGTACAGTATACTAATGTGCATTTGGCAATCTCACTATCACAGAAAAGCATGCATTTAAGCTGGATATACAGCAAATTTTATTTTCTGGGGAATTAATTCCAAATAAAAAGGATTGACTTTTTGGCCTGGACTATTCACTGAGCTCATTATGATTAAAATAAAATACATATCAACTTCATATACTTCACACCATTTGAACAGCTAAAAGTAACATCTAACCGACCTCAAATCTCCTAGATACCATTACGATACCACTATGATACTAACTTTATATGCATCTGGGCGAGAAAGTTTAAACACCAAAAAAAACACACTAAATAAATGCATATGAATTAAAGCATTCTAGGTATGGTATGCTTAACCATTGCCATACCACTATCTTAACCACTAACCTATGGCATGCTTCTGGACGAAAAATTTTGGAAACAGAACATATAACTTCAGAACATGTATATGAACTAAGGCATTCTTGGTATGGAAGACAAGTGCCGCTAATGGGAAACGTCTGTATGCTTGCGTATGGGGAAGGTCATCTGACTCACCTATGGAATTTATCCTTGAACTACGGCTCACAAGATATGTCCCTATGCCATGCTATATGAACTTCCTGTTATTATACCACCGACAGACGAAGTTCAAAGGGGGTATATTGGAGTAACCTTGTGGTGAGTGGGTCGGTCGGTTGGTCGGTCGGTGCAATTTTCCTGTCCGGGGCATACCTTAATCAAAAAGCTTAAAGCGTTGAATGGCTTTCGGCCTGCAACGTTTTGTGAGTATAGTCATGTAAATGTAAAACATAATTATTAACATAAACATCTAAAGATAGCATATATGCTCGCTCATAATTTCCTTCGCAATAACTTTTGCTATATTCGAGCTAATTACATACTTATCGCCCTTTGTTACTTTTTCTTATCCGGACCTTAACTTGACTACCAGATGGAATCTAATAAAACTGCAATCAATGGTCAAGCACACTGAGATAAAGTACAATGTACAAGAACCATAACTCTATGTTAGCAAATTTTAGAGGTATTGCCTTCTGTTTTGATCTTTGTTGTCGAACTATTATACGAACATTTGACCAAATTCTGCTGGGTGGAATTTATTGAAACATTACACAAAGGTGAAGCACAAAGAGGGGACACGCAGAGAACATTAAGAACCATTACTATTTTAGCAAATTGCGCGGTAATTCCCCTTTGTTATTGTTTCTTGTCCGAAGTATAACTTGAAAACTACCGGATGGAATTGAAGAATTCAAAATATGGTAAAGCACAATGATAATAAGTCTATCCACAACAGTCATTTCTAGTTTGGATTTCTTGTCATTTCTAGCTTGGAATTCTAAATATTTTCCTGCCATTTCCTATCAGGGCGGCGATCGGGGATATTAATCACTTTAATTGATATCTCTAATCCATTATCCTGTCACATATTTGTTTAATATTTAGTAAATGTTTAAATGATACTCAATATGCACATGGATTGAGTTCAACAAAATGGACCAAACAAAAGTAAGAAATATTCAACATGCCTTCAATATGATCTGAAATCATTATTTGG
Source organism: Mya arenaria (assembly GCF_026914265.1). Classification (NCBI taxonomy): domain Eukaryota; kingdom Metazoa; phylum Mollusca; class Bivalvia; order Myida; family Myidae; genus Mya; species Mya arenaria. Next base: position 29,122,212 of record NC_069134.1, on the reverse strand, counting down.
ACACAGCTCAAGAGAATTCATTCCACATTCAGATACCATTCGGAGCTCCTTGGCCATTTTTTATCGAAAACAACCTCGGATGTATGCCTGTTCATCAGTTGAAGTAGTTCGTAAATATTTTAATTATATCATTAATTAAATGAAGTGTTTTAGAGCAGTATTTATTGATCTAAGATTAAATTGATTACCAGTGAGGTGTATTATTGCAAAGATAATTAAGATTCCCAAGAGTTAAGTCCTAAAGTTTAACTGCTAAGTTAAATTACTATGCGATCTACTTGAGGCGGACTTAAACGTACCGCTTTTTGAGTATGTTAACCGTCCAAATACATCCGAGGTTGGCAGAGGAGTCCCGAATGATTCAGATACACATAGTATTAACTTTTACGTCTATATTTTCTACTTCCAATGTTGAAGCCCGGAGTTATGTATCAGCCAAACAAAGGAAAATGATGTGGCATTTTTAAACGAAACGATCCATACATAAATTGTCGATAAATAACAATTTCCGCATTCCAACAACAGTTTTTCTCAAACTTCTTAATGTACTCTGACAATATGTCTATTACTGCGTCAACAAATGACGTCACCGGCCTTATAACTGAATAAAAAAGGAAGAAATGATTCTGGGTTAGGTAAAGTCATTGGAGTGCACTGCTAGGCGTTGCATGTAATACATCTATTCATGACCAGGCCGATGATTTTGATGACAAATTAATGTCAATTAAAAAAGGTGATATTTCATTCATTTTTATCATTATAATATATAAATATCAGTCAGCAATATCAGTTATGTCAACTGATCTTCCTCATGCACATCTCCATCTTCGATTATGAAATCGATAATTGATCGAAATCGAAATAACCACTCCGATTTTCATCGATTATGGTTTTGTCCGATTTTTTCAATCCGTAGACTGAAGCGTCATAGCTATGTTGCATGTTAAATGCGTTTCCTTGTCCCACAAACTCCTACTTTGCTCCCATATCATGCGATCCGCTCATTAATGCTCTTACATTATTCATAACTGTGGAGCCCCTCATATTCTTTTAATGGCTTTTCATGATGTTTCTTTCTAGATATGTTTTCACAGTTTTGCACAAGAATTCACGAGAAATCATCCGGTACTTTTTGGCGTCCAATTATGCAACAGCTAGCAACGTAAACTTAGAAGAGCATATCGATCACTATAAACAGGCGGAAATCGCTCGCATGTAAGAAGTTAATAAAACCAAAGGGTTGACTTCTGATATTGATTCTTTGTCAGAGATATTCTATGTTGCCAATATATCAAATATTAAAGAGGCATTAATTCGCTTGGATAAAAAGAAATGAGTACATTGCCATTTCCCTCTTCATCCGCAGAGGGAACGTTTCAAAGTAAATGAAACAATCTGTATTCATGAAATTGCAAGTGTATGTAATAGAATGTACAAGTAAACTTTTTCAGGAGTTTTAACATGTGCTTTGATATTATTTACTGTATTAAGGTTATTGTTTGCCACAGTTGGAGCACCAATCCGGGAGTGACTACTTATTGTTGCATGCCTTACTTCGTTAAATTAACACATGCCAGTGGATGAAAGCATGGTTATACCATCTCAGACCATTGGCTACTTTCCATAATTATAGGTTTTGTAGCTGAATGATTTGTGACTTCAGAAATAGGCTGAACATGCTGCATCTACTTGATATACGTTTGATTGTTTACATTTTTACCGCATTGTTTGTCCTCGTACACCGGATATGGTCAATTTACCGACTACACGCTAGTCACGTTCAACCAACTTAAATTTTCTGAGGAGAAACGTAACATTTTTTTTCTAACGTCACTTCATGTTTAGTACACAAGTGGAGCTTTCTCCCCATATGTTGGTGTTGGGATCGTGAATGATCAGTGCATGCTAATTGGTCAATTGGCTATAAAATACATAGGAAATGTATCTAGTGGTGTTTGTCCTTTACAATGACAGAATTCTTTACATTTAACTACGCTGCAAGCAGGTCGCGTAGAAGTTTATTTCTTGGTTATATTCTTTAATGATCTTCCGATGATCGATTATAATCGAAAATTGATTGGTTGTGCCTGAAATCAGCAACAATTGATTCGTTTGGTCATAATCGATCATCGATTCAAGCAGCAAGTTGTTTTTCTTCCTTCCTATCGTTATTTGCATTCAGTAAATGCTGTTAAGTCTAAGTTAGAACTATACCTAAGTATATGGAATATACGTTTTTATTATACTCGTGAAATAAAATAAGATCTCATCCTGAAATCAACAAATACCCTCTATTTATTATTATAATCGTCAAGTGAGATATAAAGGTGACTGAAAATAAAGCAATTAAGTTTTCTTATATACGACGTATGTACCTCAACAACGGCCCTTAGCTATATCAAGTGGTAAACGAATTTGGATGATTTTGTGGTATTTTTTTATTAATTCTGCAACAATTATTTTTAAAAGGTTAAGAAGCATTATATAGGTTTCTCAAGTCTATAATTTCTCCAAAAATGACAATTGTATAGAAGCCTTAGGTGGCCATAAGGAAATTATAAGTAGTATACTGTATATAAGACCCCAACAATGCTGCTACGAGAAACAGTGTTTCCCATATATGTTTGTTGGACCTTAGACAGGGTTTTTGTTATTGTTGTATAAATAAAAGCACCAAGAGGAGTGTATATCACCCATCTGTTTTCAAATACATGTAACTGTAAATAAAGATAAAATAGATAGATGCAATTAATTGAATTACAATCCAACATGTGATAGCCCTCTTTGCGGATCAAGGCTAGGTTAAAACGACATTGTGAAGGCCTACTTCATTTGACGAAAACCATACTCCAAATAGACTATATATGGATGACTGTCAACATTATTTATTCATTTACATGCTATTGTACACATGGTTAAGTATGTAACGGAGACAATTTTGATATTTCCATTTTGTGTTTGCAGTGGGGTTTTTCCGTTTTTGTTTTTTTTCTTGCAATGAAGCTTTATGATTAATACATATTGTTTTTTTGTAAAAAAAAACATCTTTAAGTAAGATTTCGTGGAAATTTGAAATTATAATACTTCAAATATTTCGCAAACCACTATGTCATTAAGTGACAAGCGGTGTATATTCTATTCGTCATCAGTTTTTATATTTTAAATGTCGTCGACAGCATGGATGACGTCATAAAATATTTTTGTGTTCATTTTTATCAATTTTAGAAAACTCGTTGAAAATAAATCCTCACTACTCATGTTATAACCTTCTTTTTTTTTATCTCATTCCGGAATAAAAACGATAACTTGAAAAAAAAATCTCGAAGTAACAGCGTTCTTGCGGGTTATAGGGCTACACGTGTTTTTGTTCATTTGGTTTTTCAATTCGTCACTACAGCTTCAAGAAATGTGACACCATGTTACTCGTGCATTCCTCTCATTTGACATTTTTATTAATAATTATTTAATTAACTTTATGAGTGTAAAGTTGTAATCTTTATATTACGTGGGCGAGCTGTATAAGCTGTGACTGATGGATGTCTGTGTATGACTGTATCGTACCTCTGAGGGGTTAACAGTGTTCCTGCTGGATTCATTCATATGCATATCATGCCTGTAACTTGTCGTTGACTACTTGAAACTAATTAATACACGAATATGCTTTTTCGCTTTATACATTATTGTTTTAAGTTTCTGCTGGCTCCAATGAGGCTCAAAGTTTAATATGCCCCTGTGGAATAATTGTAGGATAATTGTAAGGTTGTAAAATCGCAATTCGGTTGAGCTCCCGGTACTCGTTCAGTATCGGTTATCCGGTAACGCTGTGTGTCTCTCATTCATTGTCGGTTGTCCTGTAACGCTGTGTGTCTCTCGGTCAGTGTCGGTTGTCCTGTATCGCTGTGTTTCTCTCGGTCAGTGTCGGTTGTCCTGTAACGCTGTGTGTCTCTCGGTCAGTGTCAGTTGTCCTGTAACGCTGTATGTCTCTCGTTCAGCATCGGTTATCCGGTAACGCTGTGTATCTCTCGGTCAGTGTCGGTTGTCCTGTAACGCTGTGTATCTCTCGTTCAGTATCGGTTATCCGGTAACGCTGTGTATCTCTCGTTCAGTATCGGTTATCCGGTAACGCTGTGTATCTCTCGGTCAGTGTCGGTTGTCCTGTAACGCTGTGTGTCTCTCGGTCAGTGTCGGTTATCCTATAATGCTGTGTGTCTCTCGGTCAGTGTCGGTTGTCCTGTAACGCTGTGTTTCTCTCGTTCAGTATCGGTTAACCGGTAACACTGTGTATCTCTCGTTCAGTATCGGTTATCCGGTAAGGCTGTGTATCTCTCGGTCAGTGAAGGTTGTCCTGTAACGCTGTGTGTCACTCATTCAGTGTCGGTTGTCCTGTAACGCGGTGTGTCTCTCGGTCAGTGTCGGTTGTCCTGTAACGCTGTGTGTCTCTCGTTCAGTGTCGGTTGTCCTGTAACGCTGTATGTCTTTCGGTCAGTGTCGGTTGTCCTGTAACGCTGTGAGTCTCTCGTTCGGTGTCAGTTGTCCTGTAAAACTGTGTGTCTCTCGTTCAGTGTCGGTTGTCCTGTAACGCTGTATGTCTCTCGGTCAGTGTCGGTTGTCCTGTAACGCTGTGAATCTCTCGTTCAGTGTCAGTTGTCCTGCAAAACTGTGTGTCTCTCGTTCAGTGTCGGTTGTCCGGTAACGCTGTATGTCTCTCGGTCAGTGTCGGTTGTCCTGTAACGCTGTGAATCTCTCGTTCAGTGTCAGTTGTCCTGCAAAACTGTGTGTCTCTCGTTCAGTGTCAGTTGTCCTGTAACGCTGTATGTCTCTCGGTCAGTGTCGGTTGTCCTGTAACGCTGTGAATCTCTCGTTCAGTGTCGGTTGTCCTGTAAAACTGTGTGTCTCTCGTTCAGTGTCGGTTGTCCTGTAACGCTGTATGTCTCTCGGTCAGTGTCGGTTGTCCTGTAACGCTGTGAATCTCTCGTTCAGTGTCGGTTGTCCTGTAACGCTGTATGTCTCTCGGTCAGTGTCGGTTGTCCTGTAACGCTGTGAATCTCTCGTTCAGTGTCGGTTGTCCTGTAACGCTGTGTGTCTCTCGTTTAGTGTCAGTTGTCCTGCAACGCTGTGTTGTGTGTCTATCGTTCAGTGTCGGTTGTCCTGTAACGCTCTATGTCTCTCTGTCAGTGTCGGTTGTCCTGTAACGCTGTGTTTCTCTCATTCAGTGTCTGTTGTCCTGTAACGCTGTGTTTCTCTCATTCAGTGTCAGTTGTCCTGCAACGCTGTGTTTCTCTCATTCAGTGTCAGTTGTCCTGTAACAATGTGTGTCACTCATTCAGTGTCAGTTGTCCTGTAACGCTATGTTTCTCTCATTCAGTGTCGGTTGTCCTGTAACGCTGTGTTTCTCTCATTCAGTGTCGGTTGTCCTGCAACGCTGTGTTTCTCTCATTCAGTGTCGGTTGTCCTGTAACGCTGTGTTTCTCTCATTCAGTGTCAGTTGTCCTGCAACTCTGTGTTTCTCTCATTCAGTGTCGGTTGTCCTGTAACGCTGTGTTTCTCTCATTCAGTGTCAGTTGTCCTGTAACGCTGTGTTTCTCTCATTCAGTGTCGGTTGTCCTGCAACGCTGTGTTTCTCTCATTCAGTGTCAGTTGTCCTGCAACGCTGTGTTTCTCTCATTCAGTGTCGGTTGTCCTGTAACGCTGTGTTTTTCTCATTCTGTGTCAGTTGTCCTGCAACGCTGTGTTTCTCTCATTCAGTGTCGGTTGTCCTGCAACGCTATGTTTCTCTCATTCAGTGTCAGTTGTCCTGTAACGCTGTGTTTCTCTCATTCAGTGTCGGTTGTCCTGTAACGCTGTGTTTCTCTCGTTCAGTGTCAGTTGTCCTGTAACGCTGTGTGTCTCTCGTTCAGTGTCGGTTGTTCTGTAACGCTGTGAATCTCTCGGTCAGTATCGGTTGTCCTGTAACGCTGTGTTTTTTTCGGTCAGTGGCAGTTGTCCTGTAACGCTGTGCCTCTCGGTCAGTGTCAGTTGGCCTGTAACGCTGTATGTCTCTCGGTAAAAGTCTGTTGTCCTGTAACGTTGTGTGTCTCTCGGTCAGTGTCGATTGTCCTGTAACGCTGTGTGTCTCTCGGTCAGTGTCGATTGTCCTGTAACGCTGTGTGTCTCTCGTTCAGTGTCGATTGTCCTGTAACGCAGTGTGTCTCTCGGTCAGTGTCGGCTGTCCGGTAACGCTGTGTGTTCCTCGGTCTGTGTCGGTTTTCCTGTAACGCTGTGTGTCTCTCGATCAGTGTCGGTTATCCTGTAGCGTTGTATGTCTCGTTCAGTGTCGGTTGTCCTGTAACGCTGTATGTCTCTCGGTCAGTGTCGTTTATCCTGTAACGCTGTGTGTTTCTCGGTCAATGTCGGTTGTCCTGTAACGCTGTGTGTCTCTCGGTCAGTGTCGGTTGTCCTGTAACGATGTGTGTCTCTCGGTCAGTGTCGGTTGTCCTGTAACCATGTGTGTCTCGTTCAGTGTCGGTTGTCTGATAACGTTGTATGTCCCTCGGTCAGTGTCGGTTGTCCTGTAACGCTGTATGTCTCTTGGTCAGTGTCGGTTTTGTCCTGTAACGCTGTGTGTCTCTCGGTCAGTGTCAGTTGTCTTGTAACGCTGTGTGTCTCTCGGTCAGTGTCGGTTGTCCTGTAACGCTGTATGTCTCTCGGTCAGTGTCGGTTGTCCTGTAACGCTGTGCCTCTCGGTCTGTGTCGGTTGTCATGTAACGCTGTGTTTTTCTCGGTCATTGGCAGTTGGCCTGTAACGCTGTGCCTCTCGGTCAGTGTCAGTTGTCCTGTAACGCTGTGTTTTTCTCGGTCAAAGTATGTTGTCCTGTAACGTTGTGTGTCTCTCGGTCAGTGTCGATTGTCCTGTAACGTTGTGTGTCTCTCGTTCAGTGTCGATTGTCCTGTAACGTTGTGTGTCTCTCGGTCAGTGTCGATTGTCCGGTAACGTTCTGTGTCTCTCGGTCAGTGTCTGTTGTCCGGTAACGCTGTGTGTCTCATGGTCAGTGTCGGTTTTACTGTAACGCTGTGTGTCTCTCGGTCAGTGTCGGTTATCCTGTAACGTTGTGTGTCTCTCGTTCAGTGTCGATTGTTCTGTAACGCTGTGTGTCTCTCGGTCAGTGTCTGTTGTCCGGTAACGCTGTGTGTCTCATGGTCAGTGTCGGTTTTACTGTAACGCTGTGTGTCTCTCGGTCAGTGTCGGTTATCCTGTAACGCTGTATGTCTCTCGGTCAGTGTCGATTGTTCTGTAACGCTCTGTGTCTCTCGGTCAGTGTCTGTTGTCCGGTAACGCTGTGTGTCTCATGGTCAGGGTCGGTTTTACTGTAACGCTGTGTGTTTCTCGGTCAGTGTCGGTTATCCTATAACGCTGTATGTCTCTCGTTCAGTGTCGGTTGTTCTGTAACGCTGTGTGTCTCTCGGTCAGTGTCGGTTGTCCTGTAACGCTGTGTGTCTCTCGTTCAGTGTCGGTTGTCCGGTAACGCTGTATGTCTCTCGGTGAGTGTCGGTTGTCCTGTAACGCTGTTTGTCTATTGGTCAGTGTCGGTTTTGTCCTGTAACGCTGTGTGTCTCTCGGTCAGTGTCAGTTGTCCTGTAACGCTGTGTGTCTTTCGTTCAGTGTCGGTTGTCCTGTAACGCTGTATGTCTCTCGGTCAGGGTCGGTTGTCCTGTAACGCTGTGAGTCTCTCGTTCAGTGTCAGTTGTCCTGTAACGCTGTGTGTCTCTCGTTCGGTGTCAGTTGTCCTGTAACGCTGTGTGTCTCTCGTTCAGTGTCGGTTGTCCTGTAACGCTGTGTGTCTCTCGTTCAGTGTCAGTTGGCCTGTAACGCTGTGTGTCTCTCGGTCAGTGTCGGTTGTCCTGTATCGCTGTGTGTCTCTCGGTCAGTGTCAGTTGTCCTGTAACGCTGTGTGTCTTTCGTTCAGTGTCGGTTGTCCTGTAACGCTGTATGTCTCTCGGTCAGGGTCGGTTGTCCTGTAACGCTGTGAGTCTCTCGTTCAGTGTCAGTTGTCCTGTAACGCTGTGTGTCTCTCGTTCGGTGTCAGTTGTCCTGTAACACTCTGTGTCTCTCGTTCAGTGTCGGTTGTCCTGTAACGCTGTGTGTCTCTCGTTCAGTGTCAGTTGTTCTGTAACGCTGTGTGTCTCTCGGTCAGTGTCGGTTGTCCTGTATCGCTGTGTGTCTCTCGTTCAGTGTCGGTTGTCCGGTAACGCTGTATGTCTCTCGGTCAGTGTCGGTTGTCCTGTAACGCTGTGAGTCTTTGGTTCAGTGAAAGTTGTCCTGTAACGCTGTGTGTCTCTCGTTCGGTGTCAGTTGTCCTGTAACGCTGTGTATCTCTCGGTCAGTGTCGGTTGTCCTGTAACGCTGTGAGTCTCTCGTTCAGTGTCAGTTGTCCTGTAACGCTGTGTGTCTCTCGTTCAGTGTCGGTTGTCCTGTATCGCAGTGTGTCTCTCGTTCAGTGTCGGTTGTCCTGTAACGCTGTGTGTCTCTCGTTCAGTGTCAGTTGTCCTGTAACGCTGTGTGTCTCTCGTTCAGTGTCGGTTGTCCTGTAACGCTGTATTTCTCTCGGTCAGTGTCGGTTGTCCTGTAACGCTGTATGTCTCTCGGTCAGTGTCGGTTGTCCTGTATCGCTGTGCCTCTCGGTCAGTGTCGGTTGTCCTGTAACGCTGTGCCTCTCGGTCAGTGTCAGTTGGCCTGTAACGCTGTATGTCTCTTGGTCAAAGTCTGTTGTCCTGTAACGTTGTGTGTCTCTCGGTCAGTGTAGGTTGTCTAGTAACGCTAATGTACCATTTTCTTCTGTCATTATGTGACATTATGTACCGTCTGGTGCCACTTCCAAAATCTTTTGACTTTATCGATATCTGTCATCCCTCTTAGTGTCAACCTATTTTCTAAACCATGAATTTTCCCATAGCTTGTTATGTCAATTTCCATTATTTCTTATGTCTGTTGTTCAGACAATTGTGATAAATCTCCTTTTGTAAAGAAAAATATCGTTCATGTACTTTTCAAAATGGATGTACAGTGAACGAGTGCTTTGTCTAAGTCTAAGCATAGTAATAAAGAATATTTGAAATATAGCCATTTTGACGTTTATGCAGATTTAAGGGTATTGACCTGTTGCTTAAGTTGACATTGTATTACTAAGTCCAACGGTCACCAACTACACATGCATCAACATATCTGTACTGATAATGCTTGGAAAAGCCATCGAAACATCAACATGTCTCTATAATAAAGCTAGGATCGGCCATCAAAACTTATGGGTGGGGTGGGGTTAAGCCTCAAAATCATCACTTTTCAAAAATAACATCCTGACAAAGAGTGTACGTCTTTATTAAAACCTTAGAAGAAAACATGCTTGCACTTATACTAGTTCACCATCTTTCCCAAATTAAATGTCCTTACAATAACTTTCAAGGTTTAAATCAATCAAATCGGGAAGACTTTCAAACGATAAAAATGATGTCAAGTTTGCTCCGTCGACATTTGAATCCTGCATATTTCACGAAGTATCTTTGTATAATTGCATTGGCATGGCAAACTTTTAGACAGAAAATGACTGAAAACTTAATAATGTAGCATTCCCACAGAATTGTTCGCATCCTAATATATGTAAAAACGTGACATAGAAATGCACGCTTTTGTCTCAATACAATGATGTTAATCGATTACTGGATATTTGAGTCATATTCATTTAGTAAGTATTTAATTACGCGTGGTTCCGTATATGCCCTGTGGCTGCATCGGTACAGAATACATTTCATTAAACGTAGAAAGTGAAACTTTGTTTCGTATTCCAGGCTACACCAAAGACAGAAAATGATTGTCGTTTTCAAGGAACATCGCAGAATAAAATACATCACGAAAACAGATACGTTACAATGTGCGATGATCCATTGATCTGTATAAAAGCCTTTATTGCACAGACTGGGTAACTATTTTTGACAAGACAAAAACGCCTGGGGTGTGCTCGATATAAAACCAGTCACTGTCCTAGAGAATAAGGTTCCATTGGGACCAAGCTAGTCATATTTCAAAATGCATTTTATCCGTTGCCATGAGCAACCACGCCATAGCAGCAAGCGAGCTGGAATAGTACTCACTGCAAATAACAATGATTTTCTATACAACTTTATATTCAGCTTGACATTTCCATTAATTAAGTTTTCTGTTTTCGTGAAACAAAAAGCCATTTGCATACATATACATCATAACATATGCAATGAAATGTGATATTTATAAAAGAAAAAAAATAAGCGTTTACTATCAAAGTTCGTACATACAAATATGACGGTGTTTACCTCGTATCAAATGAATACAATATTTATGACAAAAGTCAATGTTCGGCGCTTTTAACAACAATGTATATATTTGCATGTTTAATGTCCAATTGTTCCATCAAAAAGAACCACCGGGAACGCCGCAGGGTCAAATTTTATGTCCTTTGAAGGAAGAAAATACCAATCTTACTTCATTTAAAGCTATCGATTGAGACAGCAAGTTCCAGACAGTGATTTCTGTCTGTCAAACGCACTTGTTGATTGTCCTCTATGTCTGAATGTGCGCAGAAACGAACGATTTGAAAGGAATTGCCTGCAATATAAATGTTTAGAAATGGTATGTCTTTACGTATGAAGCAAGATACCTTAATACTTTTAGAAGTGGCAGGGGTGTAGCTATACCAGAATAGATGTGATGGCCTGGTTGTTAGGGGAGTTCGGGCAAGCTATTTTTATGCCAGATGCGCTTATGTGTGTATTTGTCTCAGTCTTGGAATAAACAACAACAACAACAACACACACGCATAAAATCAAGCGTCTTGTATTTTTGAAACCAGCTTAGATCTTAAAACTGACTACAAACGATTGTAATTATCTCCCCGCTCCCAGCCCATTCAAAATGCTATGATTTCCATTCAACATTAACTTCTTAAGTTAGGTTAACTACGTATGTTAGTTCTGTGGTCTGGATTGCTGTTATATTCTAAAATGAACATTAATAAACGGTAATATTATATAATATATCGTTATACCGTCTGTGCATGATTTGCAAACGCTTCATCGAGGTTTTAACTATGAACATTTTTAAATAAAAACACGTGCTAACTTGATACAAGATGAGATAAATCAGTAAATACCATTCACCTAGTCCTTTGTTGACACACGCCAAGAATTATGACATATTTAGTTACCTCAATATTGCGCTCCGATTGCGCAACGTCATTTAATCAATAATAAACGACGTTAAACATATCAGCTATTCGTTTATATTGACGTATGTTTTCGGTTACATTTCTTTAAGAACAAATACTCGATTGCAGACGATACTGTTAATTCTTAATCATAATGCATTATTATTTAAAATGTAAATATAAGTATTGATCGAATTTTTGCCCTACTGCGTTCATACAGCAATCCATACAATAAACATTGTTTGCGACTTTTATAAACTTATTGATATGTACTAAAACTTCATATTTGTAACGATTAATTTCAACATGTGATGGGAATTATGTATGTTACGACAATTTAAAAATATATATTCAAAGCAAACCAAAGGAAATGGTCTTAACCAGACTGCATTGTTAGTTTATGGCTCATAACTAGGACAAATGATAATCTTGACAAACAAGAACTTAGCCATATCCCTTATTAAATCAGTAAAACTACATTATTGATATAATATTATTGTTACCCTCCAAAGTATAATTACAATGGTCAAAAAATACATCGTAAGTTTATGTTTCGTAACAAAACCAGTTTACCGGTTATCTTGACAAACAAGAAGTTGGCCATTAACGGTATGAAATCAGTGAAACAACATTATGGCTTCATTAGAATTGTTATCCTTCAGAGTATAATTACACCGGTCAAAAAACACTCATGTGAATAATAAAATATTGTACAACATAAAATGTAATTTTGTGGGGTAAGTAAACAACGAGAAAAAAACATTCTGTTTAACATTACATAGATGGAATATGTAATTGAGAGTGGGTGTAATAAATGGCATCACAGAGCGGTATGTCTTATAAATAATGTAAAATTAGCTTAGCTCTTAGCTCAGATAATGCTTCAATTATGATTGTTGTTCTCCCTTGTACAATAAAATAATGCTATAATTCTTCCTTAAGACCTTATTTATTATTTGTCTGACCATTTGAGGTGAAACTATGTTAATGTATATTGTATAACGAATACTCTGCATGTTCTGTTTAATACCCAAGCGCCTTATATATATATATATATGTTAGCACACATATCATAATGGAATATTCCCATAATGAAACATAAATATAGAACGTAGAAAGCTATTTGATAAACATTTTCAACATAAACCAATAATGGCTTTTACTTGAAATGTGTACGTTACTTTGCAAAGACGCCATTCTGCTAATGTGATCTGCCCTGATGAGCATAAAGCGAAACCGGTTAGTAAATGAAATCGGACAAACTCATGTAATGTAATTATATATGACATATCAATATACATATAAGAAGTATAGCACACCACTTAGGGCCGTTAGCCGAGGTTTATTCACCTTCCGGGGAAGACTGACAGGCCCTTATAATGCCATACGGCCCGAATTGGTGTGTTATATTTCTTAAATTATACAAAACATTTCATATAACCTTTATCATTCAATATTTTAAAGCGATTTTGATGTGCTTTATTAAACAAAACAAATAATGTTATCTTTGGACAATGTATATTAACGCCGCAACCGGCAATCGAATCCGGTCCATTCATTGCATATAGTTATTTGTCATATCACAACGAATTTCCATTCTTTTTGAACAATAATTATATTCATTATAACAAATAAAATCACTGAAAAATACAATTGAAACTACAGGGACAAGCCAAGTAGCCAATATATTAACGATAACTCTGTTGAAAGGCACATGGCTAAAGGTTACACACCACCATTGTTATTCCCTATATAATTCAATGTAAAATTATAATTTTCAGACAACATTTAAAAGCATTTCGAGCGAATGCAGGCTATGATAGCCACATATATTCTTAAAGTACAAGCTTTAAATTACCTTTTAAACCAATAAAAAGGGGGGTCAAGTTATTCCTAAGAAAAATCACTCCACTTGAAAAACAAACTCTAAAAATTACACCGTCCGCCATGACAGATCTTCCAAAATGACCTTTCAACTATAGGGCAGCGGTTTATGCTTTAATCTCTACTCTAAATGATAAATCAAGCAAGAATAGATACTTAAGGTATAAATGTTTCAGGAATAATGATAGTTTTGATTTACAGTGTATTGAGCATGTGAAAACATGTCTATCAATCATAAGAACATTTTTTTATTGAGAATTTTCCACACAACGGAAGTACATATGACGTAATGGTGACGTCATTCCTAAAGCTCAAATCCACGCAATATTACCTCCCTTACAATACAGTTATCATTAAATCATTAACTTATCACTGCCACCATGCAAAACACGTGACCATTACTCATACCGATTTAAGATTATAAATTATCTTTAGTTTTAATATTTAAAAGGTTTTATAACCTCAATGCATCTTGAATTATTGAAATTTGATTTAAACTTTCCAAAAACAGAGTGAAGAAAAACATTCAAAAAAAGTTTATATAGTTTATTTATATAGCTGAAATCCAGCTTTTCTCGCTCATGATGGCAGAGATCCTTATCTGCTTGTCAGGGGAGAGCATTGCGTAGGAGATTGGGCTAAGGCCACGCGAGACCCACAGCGTACCATACTACACAGACTGACCAGACACTACATTTAGTTTAATGATATATTAGACAAATGCTACACGAAAGAATAAACAATAAAATCAACTTTGAAATATATACACAATTATGTACCACTTTTAAAGGCAAGACAGACTTAATTGATTTAATCAGATTAGATCAGTCATCACCACAACTGCAGATTGTATAATTATAAGTTGTCTCTGTGTGGTGAAACCAACGTGGTAAAAGAAAACTGAACACGCAAAAGAGGTGTAAGCTCTAAAATAAGCCTTATGGCCAAATATCGAATGTAAAAAAAACTTCTATGACAAATATCGAATGTAAAAAAACTTTTCTGACAAATATCGAATGTAAAAAAACTTCTATGACAAATATCGAATGTTAGACAACTTGTATGACCAAATGTCGAATGTACGACAACTTGTATGACCTAATTCCGAATGTGAGACAAATCGTGTGACCAAATATAGACAAATGTTATGACAAAATTTCATATGTAAAACACATTCTATTGCCAAATATCAAATGTAAGACAAAATGTATGACACATTTTATGTCCAAATATAAGTTATATTTTAAGACAAATTATCAAATATAATCGAAATAGATTGTATATCCCCACGCAATGAGTTTGCGAGGGTCAAGCGTTAGGCCTTAGGGGATTGTTATGAAGTTTGTGACGACCATTTTGTCCTGAAATTTGGACCAAACCTTAAAAAAACTATGAATGCGTCTGAAATATTCGGATATTTAGTGACATAATCTACAAGTAAGTAATAGTAAGCTACCAATCTTAAATCATAATGATATGCCCCAGGGAAACATTAGAATGTCAATATATTTCAAATTACCACATCATACATGGCACTGTGCTACCAAGTAGCATTTTTCCAATTAGCCACTTAAAGCTCTAATAACCACATAAATGACGCATACATTCATTTGTACGTAGACCTTCACCCCTCGTTTCTGGCCTATTTGACACGTAGTTCTCAATCTTGCCGTGTAACGAGCACTACCAGGCCTGTCCCATGTTATTAACTGCCATTCAATTCACCTTCCCCCATGAATAATTTAATAGTTTGTCAAATCTCAGACATTCAATTTTTCAAATTCCGATACAAATAAATACTATTCTTTTCTGAAAGATATAATTCACATATATACGACATTTGTGATTTAGGGCCTTTAAACTGAACTATTAGGTCAACTGTATGTTCTCCTCTTAGAACGTTCGATTCCGTAAATTACTTTTTTGCGATTTATAAGCTGGTAATGTTTACCACTTTTAATCACATTTTGCCACCTGAATTATGTATATTCATTATTCACCTAGGATTTTCGTGATGTACAAGGTGTAATTCTTTATCATATTTTAAAGTCGAAACGACTATTAGACATCAGAGCTGGTATTCATTATTAATCTTAATTTGCTCTAAGACCATAACATAACACAAATCTTATTTTGATTTAAGCATATACAGCGTTTCATCATATACATAAATCATTAATTCATAAATGCACAAATAATGAAATAAAACTACCTTAAGTGCGTAACATGTCACAAGCTACAACAGAGAAGGAAATGCATTACAAGATATATTCTACTGTTCAAAATTGATAATATCAGCTCTTAGGTTTTGAAGCTTTAATGATATACAATGCTAGTTTATGTAATTGGTGTTTATTTCTGACATTGAGATGTTGAATAAATTTGACCATGCTTGGCCTTTTTATATAATAAGAAGGAATATACTCTCTCCTTAAGTCACTATATACATTACGTACAATCATAGAAATGATATTCATCCTCTACCTCATTCAAATTGCAAAGTTCATAGTTTCTATCTTGTCTCTTTAAGAACGATGTAGCTAATCGGATTACTTGTTATTAATAACGGACAAATTCAATGATGATAATGATTTATGACCATAAGATGAACTTAAGTTGAGTATTGAATACCACCACAGAGTAACTCCTGTTTTGTGATTGGACAATTTACGGGTAACAGACGACACTTAACTTTTTATATAGAATTGTGTATCACATACTGCCAAAATACAAATCTTGAATCCTTCGGTATCTGGAGTCATCTAGGTGTAAACGTTTTAGGCGACTAGATTTTAATCCCCGCCCGTCCCCTCGTTTTTTTCCCCGCCGCCCCTTAAATGTCACTGACTTAAAAATATTGTTGAACTTAGTAGTAAAAGCCGTTCCCGGACAATACCGGACCGATACTCAAATAAAGAACTTAGTAAGGGTCTGTATTTGAGTATCGGTCCGGTATTGTCCGGGAACGGCTTTTATTCATACCTACGGTGTTAATGTATGTCATTCACTTGTAAAACAGGAGAATTGTTGCGATAGTGTTCGTGGTTCGTCTAGAAACACATGTATATGGTCCATTATGCAATAAAAAAGAGCATGAACACATTTTCAACGGTGAAACAGTGATCTAAGAAAAAATGTCTACCCCCGACCCAATTTAAGAAAAGATTTGGATGAAAATATACCAATTTAGTTATATTGGCCTTATCATTGTTTAGCATGTCAATACAGGCTTGCTATGAGGTTTTTCTATATCACTGTTTGCAAATAAACTGGAAAAAGTGCATTCAGTTATAAAAAACACGATCGCAATGCCATTTTTCACCGAAGAGACGGAAAATTCGTCAGTCAGTTTCGGATCTGCAAAGAATTTTGTTTGTCACCGCTTTGTTTTGGCGAAGGTAATTTTATGCTACACTTTAATTGGTTGGTTGATGTAAAAGCAATGCCAACTGTACACGGATGCTCTAGGGGGAATGAGTCGGCCTCCGAAGTAGCTATTTCCTAGTGATTCGTTAAAGTATATTCTAAATCGCTGGTGGCTGCAGTCGGTTTCTTTGATGTGGAAATTCGATCAACAGGCTGTATATGTTGCACTTTGAATAGCATTTGAGTTTCACTTTATGTAAAAGAGCAGACTTCAATCCACAGTCATTAAATGCTTTAAAAACTTGAAATGCAAAGCTCATTTGCAAACAAAAGTAAGATCAAACAACTCATGGTTGTCGTTCTTGAGCGCGTGCTATATACAGACTGCTAATCTATTTTGTGCATGGTATGTTTCTCTTTAAATAGTTTGCCTTTTGCACCCAGCAGCTTAGCCACATTTTTTCAGAACTTGTTTTCAGTAATTTGACAGAACGCCAAATATTATGATTCACTTGATCCCAAGTACCTAGAATTTCTAGGAGAAGACAAATACATTTCTTAGGAATTTCAATATATTGTTTTAAGATAGAATAGATGCTTTATTACAGACTGGGATGCTTGCATGATGAAATATCGTCTCCATCTTTTTCAAGTTATTTTAAATGTATAATAATTTGGTTCGATAATATACAATATTTCATAAGCATTATCAAGTCAAGTCATTTAAGATACTAATCCGATGGAAAGGTGTGCTAGTTGTATAAAATTTGTCATGGCGGATGACATTAAAGGATTGATCGCATTTTTCTTGCGTTTATTATGGAATGAATTGCGGGGGTAATGTCATTATGGGTGTATGAACGCAGTTGGGCTGGTTAAATTGAGTGAAGGACTCCACGCGTACTTTAACCAGCACAACTGCGTTCTTATCGCCGATAATGACATCAATCCCGCAATTCATTACTTATATTTACACCAATAGTTCATTATTTAATTCAAGAATTGTTAAAAAATACTTCATTTCGTTTAAGAAAAACTTACAGTAAACCGTTCTCACCCATTCTTTAAATAGAATGACCCGACCGTAGCCGGAAACAGTTTATCAAATTTCATCACAATATCGCGGGAAAATATCAACCACTTGAACTTAATTTCAAACGAAAAATATAATCACTATTGACAATAATACATTTAACATATCATAAATAAACACTTTCTAAAAGGTTGAGTTAAGTGTTTCGGGGCCTGCTGACACAATACAATGTTAAAAATACGTTTACATTTCTTCTAATTTGACTATGAACATTAAAAAAAACTCAATATAAAAATTGACTTTAAAGGCTTTGAAAATACGGCCCAGGCAGGTTTCTACCAACCATCTGACTCAAACGAGATTCAATCGGAGTTGAATTAACCAGTATAAACATCTCCAACATGTCCACTGTATGTATTAAAGTTGTGTCAAAAGGCAACAAAAATCTTTTAGATATATGCATTACAATTAAGTGGCAAGTACTCTACCAGATTAATTAATATGGGGAAGAGTGTACCTTATTTTCATTAAGAATTCAAAGGGGAATTCTAAAGCGCATATTACATCGTATTTCTGGTATCTGGTAAGCGTCAATATACCATTCATATATACATTTAATTAATTTAAACCAGTCCTGGAAGCATGTGTTCAGACAAACAACGGAGAAATGCCTTGCATGATGGGCGTCAGATTGATAGATAGTTAAGCTACACGATCTCCCTTTTAGTACCTATACTGGTTGAGAAGCAGTTTCCGACAAATTGCTTTTTCGCGTTCTTTCTTTAGATCTTCTTTGACAACTTTTTTTTTTTTTTTGTCTTGGAACGAACCATTTTTTTGCGAAAATACATGGAAACCAGTTATATAAGAATGTTGACAAAAATCGCAGGTTTTTATATTTAAGTTCAAAAATTGATGTTTCATGCATTTTTCTTAAACCGTTAGTTACGGTTAAGACATAAAACATTAATTTTCGGACAGAACTATGAAAATCTGCGATCTGATCTTCTGTCAGCAATCTTTAATCATTGATTTGCAGATATTTACGCATAAAATTGCTCTTTCCATGACAAAAATAAAAAAAGGTGTAAAAATGGTATATCTGTGAGAGTGCAGCTTTAATATGGTGAATAAATAGTTAAGCTATCTTTGTTTAAAGTCATCATTTCAATCAAAATATTGCCTTCCGACGTAGCATATATGACGTAATTTATCACGTGGTATACACACATTGATAAAATCCGCTGCAAAATCAATTTTTGGAAACTGTTTCTAATCACCAGCAAATGAGAACGGTGTTAGTAACTTCTTGGCGACCCTGTCAAATACACTATGTTTAATGTCACACATTAGAAAATTTATTGACGATAGCAGCTCTTTTTTCAAAGAACGACGGATCGATTTTTAGGATGAAAACTGATCCCCAGCCGTTTATTAATGACCCCTCGTCGATTGAAGAAAAGTTGACGCTCGTTGAAAACTGATCAAGGATGATATTCAATGTTAACCTTGGTCAATCCTATGGTCAAACTTCATTGACCTTTATTCATTGCTATAAATCAATCTAAGACCACCCCAACTGTAGTCAAGTCGTTTTCAACTTTGAAAACTGACCTCAATTGTCGCATGCATTTCTTATAACCATGCAGTACAAAATTCAGATCATATTTTGGAAGATATTAATAAAGTAATAAGCTTTTAGTGGAACGTACGCCGCGATCTGATATTACTAGTTGCTATAACTTTTGCTTAGTCATGTGTCATAACTCTTCCGATACTAATCAGTAAAAATACTTGTTGATGCTGTTAAACTTTTATCACATGGTGATTTGTAGCACGCTAAAATGGTAAAACAGACCTTACTGATTGTATCATCGACCAATAGGAATGGCCCCAAAGTGTTTTTTTTTCATATTGGTATCATACTGAAATAAGAACCGGTGGCGTTCCTGAAACCTTTCTGCATTCTGTGATTCCAGGGTTGGTGGATTCCTGTGCATCTAAAATCGGTGATTAAAACCGATACATGGAGTTGTAGGCTCGACCTGATGGTTCAGCACTGTGTGTAAAGAGGCTAGCCAGTAAGCTTGCGGAACACGTTGGTTCTTTCAAAAGACACCTAGATGTCTACTTTTCTGACGTTCATATTCAATTTTATTAACCGTTAAAAAATGACCCCAATAATGAAAAAAATAACACTGATCTGTTTTCAACTATTGATTTGATTAAAATTTAATATTTTCAGGGCAACTTTTAAAAATGACCATTGGGGTCAATTTTCAAGTTTTAAAATTGACCATTGAGGTCAATCTTCAAGTTTTAAAAATGAACAAATTTTCAACTTTTACAAAATGACCATTGAGGTCAATTTTCAACTTTTAAAAATGACCATTTGGGTAAATTTTCAAAAATGACCATTGTGGTCAATTTTAAAAATGACCGTTGGGGTCAATTTTCAACTTTTAAAAATGGCCATTGGGGTCAATTTTCAATTTTTAAAAATGACCATTGGGGTCAATTTTCACATTTTTTAAAATGACCACTGGAGTCAATTTCAACAGGGTCAAAATGTAATGTTTCACCGGCTCATCGCAATTATACTCTTGCTTATTATCTGAATGTAAACGCTGAATTATCATTTAAAACAACATAGAAACCCTTGAGTATCACATCACTTACAGCTCACATGCAAAGTGTTCATTGTTAAACCAACAAGACGTCAAAATGGTAATAAATCCATTTAAGACAAGCAAAGAAGCCGTTTTGAAATTTGATGAAAATAAGCTGTCTACTTTTTTTCTGGTTTCGCGGCTTTTTCCCCAGAGATATGTTGCTAATCGATCCGAGCTTCGATACTGTTTATACGTCTGTAATTGTTAATCTTGTTAGAGCGACACATTACGGTGTACTGTATCCTAGTAAAGAGAAGAGAAATGACACATGTGCTCTTAACGATGTTCGATATGTTCCTGCTCCTAAAATGTTTGCTTTCGGGTTTACACGATTAAATTAATTTGTGATCTACTCAATGAATTGTTGAACACCCTTAGATTGACTGGTAACACTGTTGACGATATTTTCATTTAGGCAAATGCTAGGAAATGGTTAAAGGGTATTTAATTATCCTAGAACAGAAGAGAAAAGAATATCTATTATGACGTTAGCATTACGAGCTCCTCGTCATACAACCAAATATACAAACAATGGCATGGCATATGACATATGTAAAATATAAAAGTAATAAATTGTTTTTCTTTAAACCAAAAAAAACAAAAACTGACCCAGCCACTAATTAAGTTCACCGATGCACCTGATTAAAGTAGCACGGTTGGCTGGTGATTTACCAAATTGGAAGTAGGGCAGATTTGAATAATAAAAATAATAAAACGTAATCGATAGTTAGAAATAAGAACACTATCAGAATTAACTGCATTCAGTCAAAACGTCTTTTGAAAACATGTCTAAAGAATTCACGAAGCCACAATATTCGTTATTTGCAGCGCTTGAAAAAAATACCTAACAAAATTCATGTAATCTTCCTGACCCATTCACCAAGTTGGGAAATTCTCTGCCTCTTTGCAGGCAAAATCCGATGACACATCATCTGTATACAAGACCCCGTGTTGGGTTTTCAGAAACAATAAACCTTATTTCCCATGACGCCATTCTGATGTGGCTATAACAAAGGTCCCATGAATACTTAATGAATAGAGTTTATAACCATCTGTTTAAAAGGCAATACCGTAACATGGTAGGTCATAAGTTTGCGGTTTGTTTATTCCGATTCGGTGTGGATTTCAAGTCCTGAAGATTAACAACTCTTTGATATGAATAATTTACTAATCTTGTAACTTGGTGATGATCAGAACAAAAGAATACAATGATACCAAGAAAAGTATGCAATGATAAACCATGGATTGCACATTGATTTCGGAACGTTTTTGTTGCCCTAGTTTTCATGGTTTTGTTTATAGAGATAAATAGACGTTCATTTTTCATGAAACAGTCGGCGATATGACGTCATTTTGTATTTGATTACTGCTCGAGGTCATTTGACCAATGGGAGATAACGCTTCAAATATGCCTTTTCAGACATAAGATGCCGCTAAAAGAGTTTTATTCTTAACTTTACCTGAAATAACTTGAATCTTTGATTTGAAACAATTTAAATAAACACAGGAAAATGTACATATTTTGAGGGTATTTGTAGAATTCAGTGTAAAATCGTACCATTTTTGTGTACAAAATAGTTTCACAGTTTGTGGCACAATTAGTGAACATATATTTTTTCTATGATCACGAGTGAAATAAAATACGATCTTACACTGAAAACAACAAAGTGTCTGTTTCTTTTATTCTGTTTTCGGAGTTTTAGAAGTATCTCATTTTTTTTCGTTATGCCCCTTTATGGAATATCCTTTTCAAACCCGGTCAGCCGTGGGACGCCCCTATTACGCACAGATTTGATCGCCGATATTGTAGACTGCCATTCGTAAGCTGGCTTGTGGTTCTCCAAGATTTTTTGTGTAGTATTTTCGCGTGTTCCAAGGCAAACGTTTTAAACGTTCATCAATTAACTTTCATTTACATATTTATGTTCCGAATAAAAACAGTTAATGCATGAAGCAAATTAAATACGGCATGCATACATTGACCAAATTACACTGAATGAAATATTTGAAAAGACTCAATTGTATTTTTTTTTATAAACATTGAATTTAAACATTCTCAAGAATTTGTTTCATGATTCGTGGGTATTCAATAATTCAGACCAGTCTCAGACTAGAGTGGAGACCACGCTTCGTTTATAACATTTGACGTGTTTTAGATTAGGGTGGGCTATTTTGGTTTTATTTGAATATCAGTAAATTGTTGCGTGAATTTTCCACGCATTTTGTATAACAAAGTCAGACAGTTTGAAAAGATATAATGTAGATGATATAATGTCGAATGGTCCAGCATATGTGTTTGTTAGTGATGTTTTCTACGAAAGATTATGTTCGAGAACCCCGCTTCAATATTTTTTTTAAACATATGATTTTCTTAATATCAAATTATAATTTTAGGTTCATAATTAACTGGAGCATAAGTGATCTAACCAGTTTTTATTAAAGGGAGGTAACAACAATTGATTTTAAAAAGTAGTTTCTAACATTGATATTTTCACTCCTTAGTTTCTAGTGAAATTATTTTCATCGTCGTTCCTCATTGATAAAACACAATATTTCACCGAAAAGCATTAAAAAGAAAACGATTGAGTCGTACTTTGTGTGAGATCGAATTTTTCCGAAATCACAATTCGCAATTCGCACCAGACCGGATATACTGCATGCACCAGACCGGATATACTGCATGCACGAGAAAATCCCGAATGATACGACAATCTAAATAATATCCTTATCATAACCAGCCACAATATATTTCCATTCAGTTTAAAATTAATATCAAACGTTTTCGGTAAATGCTATTATGTTGACCTGTATTATGTTTTTTTTAAACTTTTGACCATCATATCACGTGGTCTTCGTGTTGCGCGGACCGTTTGGACATTCATGCTTTGGCATAAATTACATTTGTTTCGGGTTACCCGACGTTACCTATGAAATAGATCGTCATTTTCCTACCGCTTTATAGTCAGATGTTTCTTTTTATTTTTTTAAGTGTGCGTTTTAATATGTAGTTTAAAATCTTTTAAGCTTCATGCTGAAGATTAATTTAACACCATTGATGACACAATTGATGACAATAACGTTCTTATATAAAGCCTAATATAAAAACCTACTTACCCTACCTGTTTTTAAAAAGGATATTACCCTAACCAAACTATTTATTTTGGCCTTATACATGTATATGTTTTGTGGAAACGTTGTGTATAATCGGTATACACCCATGTAAACAGACGAGCGAAAAACTTTCTCATTCTATTTCATAGAAATGTTTGAAGCGGTTAGAAGTTGTTGCCGAACGGGATATGGGGCCGATTCAACAAGAATACTAGGAGCGATTTGCATCAGTACAGTAATGCTGTTGAAAATCCCTCCTAGGAACGAAATCGCTCTTAAATGTCTTGGTAAAACGACCCCCCCCCCCCCCCCCCCCGGATAATTGACGCATAGTGTTCTTGCAATAATGCGATAAGTTGTATGTGCATTCTAGAACTCTAGACGTAAAGTTGAATCCCTAACTTTTAGGCCAAATGTCACCAAAGAGGTATGGGGATTAATTCCAAACGGAGAATAGTTCGCTGCCAGATGAAGAAAGACAACATCGAGTCCGACACAACTGTTGGTCACATTCATGTCCGTACTAGGCCAGCTTACGACCTTAACCTTCTGTTTCAGGCGAGCTTCACGTCCCTCTGGAGGTATGCGGGGCGGTGGTAAAACGGGAACTGGACTACTGGCAAATCAACGAGAATCACATCAAGTCCTGTTGCTGGCGGAACTACCGATCCTACATCCAGAACAAGATGATCCTTGACTCCTTCAATAGAAGTATTATCAAACAGCAGATGAGCATTAAGACGGACGACATGCAAGGCTGGGAGAAGTTCCGCACCCAGTCGTGGCTACTTCTGGAGTATCCGCGCACCTCAAGGGCCGCTATGGTAGGAAACAAACCAGTTACACTATTGGTTGAGCCGTGTTATTTTAATACTTACCTACGCGTTTACCTTGAAATGATATCCATTCAAAATTCATTCGGTTTAGCAAGAAGAGTAATACAATCAAACAAGCAATGCCATCATACCAACAATGTCTCAAAGGTATTGAACGAAAGAAATGCTGATATAAGCTGTTTTTGTATTTCTATATAGAGACCATATGTTATGCATTCTACAAATCGATTTGCAACAGGTTTATTCTTCGTATATGTTAGCAAAGTGACACAACCATGTTGTTGTTCCCTTCAGTTATTCCATTTGTTTTCTCCCTTTACACGTTCAACCTAAGTAATGAAGAATATACGGCGGCGGAGATGTCACATTGATTTTTCTTTTCATTTCGTAGCCACGACATAATATATCGATTTACTATATCGTGGCCACGACTTAGTTATCTCGTTATCACGGTTTACTATCTCATGACAACGACTTAGTTATCTAGAGGTCACGAATAAGTTATGCAGTGGCCACGACTTCCTACCTCGTTCTCACGAGATAAATAGTCGTGGGAATGAGAAGTCAGTCGTGACCACGAGATAAAAAAGCACATGTGACCTCAACGACACCGTTAGAATATATTAAAGTTTATATTTTGGTAAAGACATAGCTAGAATACATTGTAGTACTACGATACTGGTCCTCGCTCTCCATATGTTTCGGACAGCACGTAGTTAGTGGTGTTATAATTTGTGTTTGATAGTGCAAAAATATCATTGCTCGTACTTATGTTACACTATCTGCACAAATATTGCAAAAGTCACTTGATTTATTTAAGGATTGGTCGCATTTTTGCGTTTATGCTGTATGAACGCAGTAGGGCACGCGAACTAATTCCAAAAAGTACGCTAGCGCTTCCTTTGCTCGCTTGCCCTGCTTCGTTCATACAGAATACTCGCAATACTTATATTTACATTTTAAATAATTACAATTAACAATTTAGCATTATCTTCTGCACTTGAGTTTTTGTTTTGAAAGAAATGTAAGTTTGTATAAATGATAAGCTGATATTTGTAACATCGTATATCATTGGTTATTAAAATGGCGTCGCGCTATTCCAATCGGATCACAATATTGAAAATAAACAATGACGTCGTAACTCCTTGCGTGTTATACAATACAAACGTCAAGTTTCATCTATATAAAGGAATAGGCGAATGTAAATATTCCCATTTAATAAAGGTGGATAGTGCATGTTTTCGTTGTCTATGCATGATGGTCAGATGAGTTTGTACTCTTACTGGCAAAGTGAACTGCATACTGGAGGAAACAGAAGTTTCCTAGTATTTGAGTTAACCTGGAAGTCCGTTGGACGTAATCTGTTGTTATCCCTGTATTAATTTTGATATTGTTGTTAACATCGCCATTGTCCACTTGCAGGTATACGGTATCGTGTCTCTGATGTTTGTGGTAACGTCCATTCTTGGATTCTGTCTAGAGACGCTGCCCGCCCTGCGGCCACAACAGATCAACATTACGGCCGACAACACCACCACGTGCGACGGCAAAATTCAGACGGGTGTCGCTACTATAATGCAGCCAAATAAAGCCTTGAACTTCCTAGATATCATCTGCACCACCTTTTTTACCGCCGAGCTTATTATCCGTTTCATCATGTCACCCAATAAGTTCGCGTTTGTCCGCTCCGCCATGAATATTATTGACCTTTTGGCACTCGTGCCGTTGTATATGCAACTTATTTTAAACAGTGACGCTTTTAAATTTTGTTATGGCAACGAAAGACTCATTTTTGAAATCATGTTCATTTTGCGTATTATTCGTATGTTCCGCATTTTTCATCTCGTAAAGCACTACCAAGCTTTGCAAATTTTGGTTTACGCGCTCAAGGCTAGTGTGCAGGAATTGCTCATGTTACTGATATTCTTACTCATAGGGATGCTCGTCTTCGGCACAATGATATACTATTCAGAACGAAAGGACGCCATGAATTCGGGTGACATGTTTTCAACCATTCCTTTGGGATTCTGGTGGGCAATAATTACTATGACAACCGTCGGATATGGTGACGTTTATCCGACGACGCCGATAGGTTATGTCGTCGGCACGTTCTGTGCCGTTAGCGGTGTTCTTATGGTTGCGTTAACGATCCCAGTTATATCGAACAACTTTACGCTGTTCTATACCCACGTTCGTTCGCGTGGTGGATCAGATTCGAAAGAAGACGCCGGGGATGTCAACAGTGACGTACAATTCCATTCCGATGAAGGGGCAAGGATTTATGAAAACGCTCGACGAACTTCGAATGGTTCAATAATAATGAACGAGAGAAGTTTTACTATCAATATGAATCGACGAGGCTCTGATATTTCTGCGTATACCCAGGATCCGTACACGAACAACGGCAAGTGTGGTCACAACGGAGATATTCGTTTTGGTCGTCTGCTCGGGGATACCAAGCCAAATTCACGGTTCACTGAGCCTTCGCGGTTCATTGAACCTGTTCGGTTCACTGAGTCGTCCTCTATGAGTGATATGGCAACCAATAAAGCAGCGGAAGAAGTGGACTCCTTTATCACTACTTCCGGTACGGTGAAGGCGCATTCGGATGACGGCGTCATGTATTCAGGTGATATGCTCTAGATATTAAATGCCCGGACACTAATAAGTCTGTTAAATAGCAAAACCTATGCACTATTTGGGAAAATAACAGTGTTTCAAAATTGTGTATTACTTTCAAAAGGATGGTTACACGAATAATAAAGATGAACATACCATCTAAAATCCTTGTAAATTGAATTAAGTGTTTCATATACTGTAGAACTGAGATTTTGTTTTCTTTTTTGTTTGATATACTCGATTCAATTCAATTCAATTCAAAATGCATTCAACCTGACCCCGCTTCATATGACAAAAAAAAACATTTTTTTTAATAACTGCGTTGATTAAAACGCACTTTAATGTCAACTTTGAAATCAGGGGTTCACATTAAAGTTCGAGCCTCCCATTGAGATAATCCAGTGTTATTCGTTCGATCCAATAATACATTTTTAATTTTTTTAACAATATAGGGTATATTTAGAGAGAAAAAACTTAGTTCCACAATACAGTGAAACACACAAAAGAATGACATAAATAGGATAAAAAATGGTACAAGACAATAATTGTCATTTGTTTATGGATAAGTAATATTAGGAGCAAGAGCTCTAGAATACTAAAAAGTGTGTTACGAGGTCATTTTTGCACCATCAAGATACACTAAATGGCAAGATTTCTTTCTGTTTTCTTTTTATCAATTCTTTAATCTTATCAAAATCGTGCATGTATCCCTCACGCTGTGATAAACATGGGCAATCTCTTACGCAGTGATCTCCCCTGACAAGCAGAATAGCAATTGGAGCTCCTCTGCCATTTTCCATCGAAAATAAACCTTGGATGTATGCCGGTACAAAAGTAGAAGTAGTTCGTAAAAAATAAATAATAGTAGTAGTTAATGGTAGTGTTTTAACGTGTATTTTGTATTACTAAGTTTAAATGGATTGCCAGTGACTTACATTACTGCTTAAATAATTAAGATTCCCAAGAGTAAAGCCATTTAATTTAGCTGCTAAATTGAAATTACTACGCGGTCTACTTGTAGCGCAGTGAATTGTAAATATTTCTGTCATTGCAAACCATCCATATACATCCGAGGTTGTTTAAATGGAAAATAGCCGATGTGTTCCGAATGGCAGAAAAGATCGGTGCCACCATGAGCGAGTATAGGTGGAACTCAGTTATATAAGCTTTATAGATCTATATTAAACTTCTTCTTTTTAAATGTTTTCTTTTTTCTTTTTTTCTTTTTGATAGTTGTTATCAATTTTCCAAAATTTAAGATGCATTGAGGCTAAAATTAAAAAAAAAAAAAAAAAAAAAAAAAAAAAAAAAAAAGATAATTTACATAAAATTAAGGACCTTAAATCGATATAATTTATGGTCACGTGATTTGCATGGTGGCAGTGATTACTGTAGTACAAGGGAAGTAACGCTGCGTGGAGTTTGGAACATGGCTGGCAAACTTCACTTTGCTTGTGATATAAATATATGTGTTTTAAAACTGTTTGTACGGCATTTTTAATTAACATTGAACGGCTTATATTCATATTGATAGTATGTTATATTGGCATAATGTAATTAATGTAACTCATGAAACTCGTGTTTCTACGTAAAAAAACTTTAATGCAAAAAAGGTTGAAACATTTTGACAAGATTGCAATTATAGAATGTTTAAGCATGCAGTTTGCCAACAAAGTTTTATTCAAACAGCCAACCGAAAATATCCATTTTAGTTTTTTGATAACTTCTTTGAGTATTTTCTGGTTTCTCACTTTGGTCTTGTGTTGGAGTTTCTAAATTAGACAAAAATATGCATGTGCAATGCAAGGGCGGTTCCTGGATTTGGCTTATGCGGAAGTGCACATTCGGGGCTTAACTTTGGACGCGCGCCTCCTCTCCCCAAACTTAACATGATATTGTATTAGTGGTCAACATCTTCCTTTATCTAATGAGAAGGCACTATTTCTCATTTTTCCATTACATTTCATTCAGTAAATCTTCAGTCACATGTATATAAAAGCATGTAAGGGAATATATATAAACAGTGATGGTCCATTTAAAAGGTTGTTAACACAAGAAAAGGCTTAAAGTATGTTTCTATTTACTTCAAGCTTTAAGTTTTATTGGTAATATCGGCAGAACACAAAAACCTAATGCAATGCAATGAACAGTAACATAAATACATTTTAAATGTGATGTACACAAAAAAAACAAAGTTTTTAATAATACATTAAACTATTTGATATTACCTAATACAAAAATAACCCTGAAGGTTTTAAACTAACAAGCAACTGCATCAATGGAGACAGAACGCCTTAATATAGCAGTGTTAATATTTGAGTTGAGCCAAAGATCTTAAAGGGATATCATTGTATGATAAGAGTAGCTTTACAAATTAATTCAGTGTATTCCATAATCTTTAAATATATTATTGTTAACGTTTTGCTTACCCAAAATAAATGGTTTTGCAACTGCCTGCCTAAAGTTGAAAGGGCTTGTGGTGGTTTTCACCAAGAAAAAATGGCTATTTCATTAAAATGGTTTATTCTGGTTTATTCTATCATATGTTTTGCTCAATAAATTACCCCCAAAAAGATAACTTATAGGTTTAAAGGGTAATGGTGGGTCTTCCCAAGAAATGGTTCATTTTGGTTTATTCTGTTATATTTTTCTTTCAAAAGTTTACCTACCAAAAAATAACTTTTAGGGCTGGGGTGCGGGGGAGGAGGCGGAAGCGCTCGCCATAGTTAATCATTACTTTTTGAACACAAGTTAAATGGCATGTTTAATATTTTATCTCTATAAGTGTTTGTTAAGTGTGTGTTTATTAAGGCAGTGATTTTAATTAACCTTAATGTGGTGACGATAAACGTTTAACTATAGTAAGATATAAAGCACAGTACTTATTTTTTTGGCAAAACTAATAGTCATAGATATTTCAATGTTATACGATCTTAATATTTATACAGCCTTTCGAATTCGTAATAAACAAAAATAGTTTGTACATGTTTTATGTAACAGGACCAAACGGATATATCTATTATTGTGTCACACTATATGTCTATGTATTTTCAACATTGTTCAACCCGTGTGTACGTTTTAATACATTTGCTCTGTCTACAGTTTAGAGATATTATTGGCTTTCAAAAAGCGTTGGTGGTCTTTCATTTCATGTTTTTTCATGTCACAAAATATTTGTTTATATTATAGCACTGATCTTCCATAGACGTATACGTGGTTTTGTTCATGAATGAAGCATTTTTATGAATGGTTGTGTGAATGTTTTTGCAGTGAGTGTGTTGCAGTTTAAGACCAATATAACGTGTTGGTATTGCTCAGTATATACCCACCTTGCACACATTATATGGAATTGTATTTGTTTAAATGGGCTCGTTCACTTTGTTTATTAAAGGGACTAGACACCAGATGGTCATAACAATCTGAAAATACAGAATTTACCCCAAAATAAGCTTAAAGTTGTCATTGCGAGCTGGTAGGATGCCAATAATATATTATTTTAAATGGTTAAAAAATGCATGCAACAATAATGTTGCTGTCTCATCTGTGTTTCCCCGTTTAAAAATAGCATAAAATGGTTTCCCAGTTTAAATTATATCTGTTTATAAGTACAGATAAATATGCCGAAGCTATTTTTAAAACTAATGGGATTTACGGGTCAGCCAACTCCCAGTTAATTTCGAATTGGAAAATGCGCAAAAACTGCGAAAGATGCATGTGTCGCTACATGAGTATGAAGGATTTAATGCATTGTACACAACGATGCCAATTGTATGTTAGCTGCAAATGTATCATCTGGTGTTTAGTCCCTCTAAGGGTCAGACATAGAAAAAATGGTGTTGGATGTTAACAAAATACGATGGTATAAAGATGGCTTACGTGTTCTTTTTAGCTCTATAAAACGACTTACGTTTCTCGTTAAACGTCATACATATCTCGTTTAAGCGACTTACGTGTTTCGTTAAAACGTTTAAACGAGATACGTAAGTCGTTTTAACGACAGAAAAACAAAAAGTTCGACACCGCTATTGCAAACTTAACCAAATCCATGTAGCAATGATAACATATCAACATAAAATAAAACATTTTGTTCTATTGATAGCAGTTAATTAAACATATAGCAGAAAAATGCTCTTTTTATCCCCCAAAAGCGTTAGTAAAGCTACTGATAATTGACTAACATCAGCATTGGATTAAAAAAGATGGTAAAACGAGGAAGAGCGGTTGATGTTTCGTGTTTGTTGCTGAACGAAAGTTAAATACTTAATTTGAACAAAAAAAAGGTTGGTCATCTGCGGACGAGTCCCCTTTTTTTTTAAAAAAAAAGCTTTATGTAAAGTTCCTGCACATGGGCTATGATAATTTCCAAATATAATTGGCAATGTCTTTTTTTTTAGTTTTACGATGAAACATTAATCTAAACTGTATATTTAGTATGATTGTTGTAATAAGAGTTATGTAAACGAGCTGATAAAATGAGAATTTTCACATAGTGTTTGTATATTTGTTTTTATTACATTTTTGCATTATTTATTATTACTTTGATTTTTATATTTCACAACATAAAATGCAATAAAATGTGAAACAATGCAATACTTCTGTATATCATTCTGTGTTCCCCAAAGTTTGTCATGCACTACCCTCAACCGTTTAAGTTTCTTTCACATCCAGATCGGTTAGAAAGCACATGTTGTCAGAAACCAGTCAACTCCGCCATATTTTGTGCGGGACTTCTGCACGCAATGTAAGACCGTTTTTGATTGGCTAAGAAAAGAAATTAGATAAATACGTAGATCATTTAATATTTGTATTCAAAGTAGAATAAATAGTTTTAAACTGTGAAATGACAAGCTCATTTATGTAGGTTCTATGTTTATTTTAATAGATTAAATTGAGAATATTTGGTAAAAAAATAATAATAAACACGAACTCACACACTGGTGGCTGATGATAATAGTTGCACGTGACACTCCTTATATTGAAAGCGCGAGGTTTCCCAATCTTTCAGTTCATCACTTTTGCACGAACTGTTCGGAAGATAACCTCTTTGCATGTGAGTATTGTTCCTGATATTTCTTCACTTTAGACTTTGTTCCCATTTGTTCCATTTATTTTTCCGATCATTAAATCAAACGTTTCTCCATTAAAAAATAATTATTGTTCAGTTGCTAATGCGATAGAATTAAGTGGGTCTCATGTTAACGACTTGAACTAGAATGTTTTTTTTCTTTTATTTTCAGATACGTCTTATTTTTCAGATACAACATGCTGATAATATATTTAGAAGGAAAAGTACAGTTGAAAAACAATGCAACTGACTGAGTGAGTTAATTGCATAAAGAACACTATCTTCGTTGTTTATCACAATGCACAACGTCAAAAACAGAACAGAACTGAACATTTATTGACCATGGAAGGTAAATTTAGTCAAACTGGAATGAACAGGGTTTGATGTATCAACGGTTGTATCTCGGTCTTGTTGAATTCAAGAGCAGTTGTTACCATGAATGTATAACGCCAAACGGCGTCATAAACTCAACGAGTTAAACTATCCGGTTGCAGTGATTTTTCTTGGTGAAATTTATTGCGTGCTTAAGGTTGTTTCCCCTTGCAAAACAGTTTTCACTTTTTCCCAAAAGTTCATAATATTTTCCGAATTCGATAAGTAAAGTTTCCTTTCATGTTTCAAAAAGCAATGTTTTTCTTGAACAATAAACATAATCTTAACAAATTTGGTCTTTTACAGCATACTTTTTGCATTAAAGAGTAAAAACATACAATTTCCATTATATTAGCTATTTTCACATGATTGCATTTTTTCCAAAGTCGAATATGTTTCCCAAATTGAAAGGCACAGGCGATGGAAATAATTCCAAAAGAAATCACCGGGTTGGCTTGTTTACTGTTCTAACTTTTGTGTCGGACTATATGCAATTACAGTGCTGTTTATTTCTTTAGTTATTTATGTGTTGCATTAAGGAGTTGTTATCACAATAAAATATTCAAGTGACGCCAAAAAGGTAAACAATTAACATTAGCCGGTTTTGGTTTTACCGGTCAATCTCGTATGCCGGTATATGGACAGCAGTTGTACATATTAAGTGTTTGGTTGGTTATTTGTGGTAACAGGGAGCAGCACGTTTCATGTTTGTGATTTTATAGGTGTCGCTTGTCGGGGATTTGGAACGTTTTTCATGGGAACAATTTACTTATACGCTACATGTACATGTCACACAATACATGTTTAAACCATTTTTGATACAAAGTGAATCACACAGTCCGTATCAAACAACAGATGAGGAGAAGGGCACAGTTATATTTAATTTTACAGGGTACAATTGTTTGTCTGAGATATTCAGGTTTTATTTTGTGTGTTATATAAACTTGTAGTTGATAAACCATTTGTTTTTTGAGTGTTGCACATTTTTATAAAATATATGTTATTTGCAATGCGCAGTTTGAATTGCTTTGTACAGATAAATACACTGATACAAAAACCGGTGTTGTTTTAAAATGTAGTATGTGTTTTGTGGCTTGTGTTAAAAAATAAAAAAAATGAAAAAATAATTCTCACAGAATATAAAGAGTACACGACAATGACGGCAGTGTTCGTCTGGTAACACTGTGGATAATGGGGCGTAACTCGACAAACAAAAGGGTTTATGTGTTATGTGTATTAAAGCTGCACTCTCACAGATTGAACGTTTTGACAACTTTTTTTTGTCTTGGAACGAGGCAATTTATGCGAAAATGCATGTAAACCAGTTATATAAGACTGCTGACAAAAATTAGATCGCAGATTTTTTTATTTAAGTTCAGAAATTGATGATTGATGCATTTTCTTAAACCGTTCGTAATGCTTTTAGCCATTAAACATTAATTTTCGAATGGAAATATGAAAATTTGCGATCTGATCTTTTGTCAGCAGGCTTTTATCACTGGTTTGCAGATCTTTACGCAAACAAATGCTCATTTCAAGACAAAATATTAAAAAAAGTTGTAAAAACGGTAATTCTGTGAGAGTGCAGCTTTAGTGAAAACAAAAGTCCAAAATAAAATAGTACTCACATAATACACGACAATGCCATCAATGCTCGTTTGTTTACGCTTCTAAATAAGGGGTGTAACTCGACAAACGATTTGAACCAATTGTCATGGCAATACTTTATCTGCTTTCAGGTAATGTGCTGTCAACTTCTGAACATAAGGTTGTTGTTTTTTTTTAAACCGCCGCCACCCACGAAGACAATATATTACTGGCGGCGACAGTCCGTATAACGTTTGTGTGTGAAGTCGAATGACCGGCCGAAGATGTTGCATCTGATTCGAAATTCACTTGATGAAACGAAGGGCAAATACTCTGAAACAGCAAAGTCAAAGTTATGGTTACTGAACACTGTTATTCATCTCAATAATGAAAATATGTATATGAAGTCAAGTCAATACCTCAAAAGCCTTTTGAGTTTTGTTCTAGATAAAAATGAAGTGTAAAAATGAAAAAAGGCAACACATCTTAAATTTCAAAGATTGAGTTGATTGTACACGGAACTCAATAAATAATATCTATCCGCATATAAAGTTTCAAGTCAATACCATTAAGACTTCTGGAGTTATGATCCGTATAAAATTAAGTAAAACATGGGGAGGGGGATGCAATTACTCTAAAAATACGAAATACAGAGTTATGGTTATTGTACCCTGTACGTCTCATTAATAAGAATTATCTTCATATGTTTGAATTCAATACCACAAAAAAAAGAAATATGTTCTGGATACAATAGTGAGACGGACACACACGCATATGCACGCAGGCCTACCACGCCTATATGGACAAAATAAATGAAAAAGTCAGAACGTTAAGATCACTTGCATAAAGACATTGACCTGTAGGGCAACGATTTTGAACAGCTCAAGTCTGAGATCTTTCATGTTGAGATTTGGTATTGAAATTTGCTGATTTCTTTTTTAATATTCGAAATAGTACAATTATTCACAATTAACTTATAAAACGAATGAAATAAAGATGATTATTTGTAATTTAATAAATTGCAGCCTAGACTTTGACTAGGAATGTTCGTTATCATGGCTCCCGGTATACTTTTATTGCGAAAGCAGCATGCCTATGAATATAGATTTCTAACAAACATAAATATTAATGTATGTTGCTAAAACCATAGGGAGTATGCTTCACATATTGGGGACAGTGCTAGTTGCGATCCATAACGAAGTCTTACTGTTTGGATCAGCAGTCCTGTAGTTATCAATCTCAGCCTGAACTCATTTACCAAAACGGCATAGCATAATTCCAAATTGCATAATATGTCGAACTCTTTAAAAAAAAGAGACTTATCCCCTTAGATTATGTCGATAAAAATATTAAGTCAATAGTTAAAATAATTCTACAGCAAATACTGTAGTCCACCTTATTATTTTAAGATATTCCTAAAGAACGGTTCTTGCTCCAGAAAAAGTATTCTTTATAAGAATGTTGAGCAATGGAGTTTATCAACATAATGCATGAGAAAATGTGCTTTTTTAAAGAGTACAACAAAAGTAATTTTGAATCATACCATGTTGTATTGTGGAAAAACGATTTGAGACGAAATGTAAATATTCATGAGGGCAGTTTAATATTTTTGAATCCTGAGATGCCGAGTTTCAATTGTCTTTAGGTGTTGACTCATGTTTACGAACAGTCACAAATCTGGACTCAGCGACAGACAGGCGTGTTTTTAAATGACAAAACATCAGTCTAATTTCATGAATTTTACAGAATAAACGTACATAATAACTTTCGAATGGTAATATTTTAAGCAAAGCTCATCTTGTAGAACGAAAGTCACAATGAAATTAAGATTTGAAGTTTTAAGTCCTGTGAGACTGTTCGCAAACATGGGCAAACATCCAAAGACTCCCATTCAAAAACACCTCACTGCTCTTTTGGAACTATTTCTTTGAATATTTCTTCTTTCGTGCAGACGAGCTAGATAGCAAAATATTTAACTATGATCACATAGACACCGTTACGTTTGATGTTGTGCTATTACAGATGTCAAAGCTCGACTTTGAAATACCTCGACAAATATCTACAGTTTAGTCAATTCAGTTAGGTATGGAACTACAAAAGCAACTACATATATACAATCTAGATGACATGTGGACAACGTATATATTCCATACTTCCAGTGTGTATAATTAGAACGTTATTTCCATACCCCAGAGAGTGGTGGTCATTACAATAATCAGCCTATCATAAGTAATGAATGTCATAAACAATAAAACATACATGCCTGACTGTCTTACTCCTTAACATGTGCAATAGCGACGAAAATATAAATATTCAATTAAGGAATGAAATGCGGGGTTGATGTCATTATCTGGGTATGAACGGAATTGGGCTGGTCAAAGTGTGTGACGCGTACTTTGACCAGCTCAATTGCGTTTATATCCCCGATAATGACATCAACCCCGCAATTCAATACTTATATTTACACCAATAGTTCATTATTTCATGCAATACTTGTTAAAAAAATACTTCATTTCATTTAAGAAAACCTTTCAGTAATCCTTTCTTACCCATTCTCTAAATAGAACGACCCGACTGTGACCGGAAACATTTTTCAAATGACGTCACAATAACGCGGGAAAAGATCAACCACTTGAAATCCCTTTTAAACGTAAAATTGAAACACTTATAGCAACAAAACATTTAAAATATAATGAATTAACACTTTCTAAAATGTTGATTAATATTTTACGGGACCTGCTGACACAATACAAACAATAATAAGATCAATAGTTTTCATGTATATTGTTATGCGATGAATTGCGATCCGAACATATCCGAAGATGTTGCGTTCATCGATTGATAAACGCAATTGCCGAAAGGCAGTTCATTTAAGGAATGGAAGTTGAGGTATAAATATTATGTTTTAAAGGTCCGAAATTCCATGTATAAATAGGACATCTTGGGATGCGTAGCAATTTTCTTGATATATCCAACTTTAATTGAAGACGATATTGCTCAAACACATTTTCCAGAATCTAAAATTATATTATAGTTATCTATTAAACAACGCATACTCAGTTTTTAAAAGCTAATTTGCATAGTGGTTATAAAAAAAATCAAACGCAAAGGGCAATAACTTATGATACTGACCAATTTATACGACTCTGGCGCATTCACCAGCACACTAAAGTTATATGCATTTCAAGTGAAATAATATTCTGTCCTTAAGTGACACATTAATAGCCGTACCCCCATCACAAATACGTTACATAATAAGTTTCATTAGTTTCTGTTGATTAGTAGCATGACGATGGCTCCGTAAGGACGAATTTCATTGTTTACAATAAGGGCAATTAATTACTGTGACTGATTCAATCTAGATGAATTTTGAGCTCGCACCAGAGCACTTTGGTTTTTAACACAATTGACATAACATAGTTACGGACGACCATATTTTGGTGGGGGATTTTAAGTTTCTTTCACATGTATGCAAGGCGGAAGAAACGTGAGGAAGCCGGTAACGAGGCTTGCAGCGTGCCCTCAGGTCGATTTATTTTTCATCCGCCATACATACATATAAACTGTATTTTTTTCTTGCATAACCGAAAACTTGAATGTAAGTGCAATTTTGACGCGAAAGTGTTGTTTTAAGATATAGCACCAAGTTTCGAGCGCAACGTTGTTCCTTGGCGTCAATGCCATGACGCGCAGTAATTTGAAGTTAACGTCAAATAGTCCCCGATTGACGTCGCCGTATTGAGGTTTCCCATTAACGTTTGTACTAACATTTTTGTTGATGTATATTGTTCTGACTCTGCTCTTCTAAGTCGTTACATTTAGATATTATTCTAAAATTGCACGAAGATGCACGTTTGTCAACTTACCCGGGGTTGGCAAGACGGATATTTCCAGGCCCGGTAAAACTCGGAATATAAGTATTTTATATATATGCGGGGCGGATGGACAAATCCGACCCGAGGGCAGGTCCGTTAAAAACTCGGAAACGCATGTCCGCAATGAAAGAAACGCATGTCCTTAATACAAGAAAATGAAACTCTCAAGTAACTGATCAGGAAATAATGGATGTCAATAAATTCCACACATTTACTGATATGGTATGGGCATAGTTCCATCGTTATGACAACAAAACGATCCATAATGTTTCATTTATTATAAATGTGATTGAAAAATATTTAGTTTAGTTTACCTTTAATAGACTTAACAAATAGTTATCACATCAATCAACAGTATTAATTGAAAGAAATGAACATGAAGATGGGTTTAGATTTCAGGTTTATATATATCGTATACAAACAAAAAGAGACCCATGAAGCACGAACAAGGGGCATAATTCAGCAGACGATCTTTGATATACTGAGAGCTTTAAGCAAAATCAGAAACTAACTTGAGAAATGATTTATAACAACAATTTACAAGGTGATAAGACAATTCGAAATTTAAAAAAATACTTTTATATTTTTATATAACCATAATAAATTTATTGTTAACAATGATGCCATACAAAAGTCAAAATGCATAATATCTTTTTCAAACATCTTTATTGAGATTCAAGCATAATTGAAATTAAGTCTTTTTGTGATAAATTTCAAAAACAATGTACATAGTATATACATGTATGTCATAGTTTATTCATGAAACAAATATACGAACGTCGTGTTTTTCATTTGACGTTATTTCGATATTCTTTCACTTACACAAGACAAGTCTGGTTGCGAGGACAACACATTCATTATCACAGAGCCTTTTGTATTTCTCAAAATGTTCACTGCCTCATGATGTGTGAGACCCTTAAGACTAGCTCCGTTCACGGACAGAATCTGGTCACCACGT
This sequence comes from Mya arenaria, assembly GCF_026914265.1. NCBI lineage: Eukaryota > Metazoa > Mollusca > Bivalvia > Myida > Myidae > Mya > Mya arenaria. Next base: position 29,083,624 of record NC_069134.1, on the reverse strand, counting down.
TTGAGCTGGCCGTTTTCGGACGCGGCTCACTTGGGGGACACGTTTACCACATAGATGGGGGGATCGCATTCAGAGCTCCCACGACCGCCCCCAACACTGAACCCCAGACCGTACACACCTCGTTCCAGGACGATTGTCTTGTACTTCGCTGGCACACTGTAAGTAAATTGTATTACTTTTGATAATGATACTAAATTTTGTGTAATAATACTTAATTTCTTCTATCGACGTAACACATGCTCACACACTGATAAACGTAACCATAATAAAGCCAGGTTTAATAGTGTGTACATGAGAGAAATAATACAATTATCAGAGTTGTACAATTATACCGGAATTTCATCTGAATGTTCATTCTTATATTTCAATTCATGCAGTAATTCAGAAAAAAAACGCTAGGTTAGAAAATATAAACAAAGCCCATACTCATCGTCCTCGAAGACATTGTTGTCCTGCAGGGTGGATAAGTGGAATTTTGAAGTATCAGGCGCTGTTCTACTGGTTGAGCCCCTGGTTAATGAGGAACGCCCACTCACACTAACTTGGGTCTGCTCTCCCGTGGAGAGAAATAATAGCACGGTGATGATGCAACGCGGATTTTTGTCGTCAACATTCGACATTGAAAACTATAATATTCAACTTCAAGACAACACCTTAAAATTGTCAACAAACTGGTGTTTTTCACGTAAATTGGGTTAGAAAATATCTTATAGTACATAACTTCCAGAGGTAAAATATTCATGTTTACCAGGTGTATTTGGGGCATCAATGACTTCTTCCTCAACAATGCCAAGGCCGGTTTTGGATGCCATCATCCTTTCTGTGTCCGAGTCCTTTCCGAATGTGTATTGATGAATGGTATTCTGCTTGTTGATCATATCAAGAGCAGTCTGTGTTACTTCCAGAAGTGTTTTGGCCCGTTTTGCCTCTATAAACAACTGGATGGTGTTGTTTTCTTGTGTTTCAAGCTTATTCTTGATTTCTAATACCTTAGCCCTAAGCTTATCACATTTTGTCCTCAGATAGCCTAGCAGTGCTTCATCGATATTTTTCATCTGTTCTATGTTCTCGAGGAGTGTTTTTTCTCTTTCGTCGAAGTAATTATTGATATCATCTCGACATCTTTTTAGTTTAGAAACCTCATTTTTTCACCCATTTCTGCTATAAACTTCATGTTTTTCTCTACGTCAGACGCACAATCATCAATGTCTTTAGATAACTTAGCAATTGCTTTATCGATGTCACCATACTCTGGACCATCATTGAAGGCCTGCGATATATCTGAGATTTCATCAACATGGCATGATTGATGGTTCTCCACTAAATAGTGTCCACAATTCAGGGACTGGTGGATGGGGCAGAAGTATTTTATGAACTATTTAGGATGGATCTCACAAGGAGTTGTGTACTTATCTTCATCGTCTTGGCCACTCATTGACGTAAGCATGCTGAATTTGTCAAGAAGGGCGTGTGCTCTAGTCATTATCTGTCTCTTATGTACACATGCGCAGATGGAGCAGAAAAACTCTTTACAAACAGTACAGTACGCCTCAGCATGGAGGGTTTTTCCATCATGGGAGCAGGGCTGACAGTACGTTGTGTCAACGGCAGATGACTCTAGCTGTAGTTTTCTTCCGGGTACCTCCATTTTCTAGTAAACAAAGGTATCGAATGTGTAAAATCAAGGCAAACATCACATGTTTCAGTAAACAGTTGCAATGTTCATGTTGTAGAATATGAAATTGTTTACTATAATTGAAACTATTTATTTACAGAACTATCTTTAAAAAGATAACCTTCTAATCACTGATTCACCAATGCACAGATTGAAACGTAAATAAGCTTTATACAGGTTTTTATCATTTCATTATTCATTTTCAATTGGTTTTGAAAATTAGATTTAAACATCACAGCAAGAAAGTGTTGAATTCAATCGAATTGCAATTTATCATTTTTTCAAAACAATTAATTTCTTTTAACAAACGGAAGTTCACTCTACATGAAGTCCATAGTCATTTCCTACTGAGTCGATTACACATAATATTGATATCAGCTATAACATGGGTCACGGTGCACGCAATCCATCACTTTTAGAATTAAAACACAACCTTCGGTTGAAAGTTTTAACATTGAAGACATTGTGATAGTGTACTTAAACTGTTTAGTGAACTCTATATATACAACATCAACCTTTTAAGCTATGTTCATTATTGAACCAAAAATTATCCATGGAAACATTTGTATATCAATATCGGAGAAAATTAAGACTAAAATACACCAGTATAACCATTTAAGACTAACAATAGCCAAACATATGTGTGGGGAAGACACCCAAATCCCAATCATCACATACATGTAATAATAACATACATGTATGACTCTTTTTGGACGGTCAGCTAAAGTTTCGCACCCAAGGTCAGCCCCCTCTAATAATAACAATATGTTACTCTTATTAAATTAGTCTTGAACATAAGAAATTTTAAGTGCATGTGCATGGTTTCGGTATGGACGATCAAACATGCAGAGCCAGGTCACATCCGTGTTAGTTCTCCTATCCAGAATTGCGTCGCGTTCCCGTTATGTTTCTGTAAAAAGAGTATGGACGCCGAAACTCTTCGCTGCATTTCTTCTTCTTTCAGTAATTTACACACCGAGCTAGCACATTCACATAGCATTTAAAGATGGTGTTCAATAGTGTCCAAGCCGTCCCGCATATAACGCCTACCTCCTGCACCAAAACCCGTACCATGACGCTTCTTTCGTTTTCAACGATGTTTTCTATTGACGTCACAATTTGCAGCCGAACTTTTGGGCGTCTTCCTCTTCTCTTGTCGTCGGAAAGTGTTTGCCGACCCTCTCTTAAACGTTTATGCTTCTTGAAAAGCTACATGTGTTCTGTTTTTATCTCCGCTGCACGTATTTCATCTAAAGATCGAGTCGCTGTTTATCCACGATTTACACTTAAAGTAATGACGGCCCGCGTGAGTCCGATGGCGCCATAAAAATGTTGTTGCCTGGTGATTGGTATAGCGAAAAAAAGCAGTTTATTTCACAGCAGATGAGATGACGTCCGAAATTTACATCAGACGTAAGATATGGCGTCATTGAATATGAAGCCAAGTTTTCATGATTTTTTTCCTTAAATATGAATGTGTCACAAGATGGAAATTTGATGCGTTGGTTTATCAAAATGTACATTTTTCTGGAGTGATTTGCGATATCGTTAATAGACATTTTCGATTCACTTTACAGTCGTTATTTGTGTGTAAAATAAGACATCATAGAAATAAGATGTTGCCAACTTTGTAAGAATTGCATTTATATGTTTCAAAACTTTCGGATGGCTTGAAATGTAGCGCCAGTAATATATTTAGTTGAATGTAACCCGTCTTTATTTTCTTCTGATGATACGTTACCGGATATAATTTTTTCGCTCGTTATTTAAGATTTTCCAATAAAGTTCCTTTGTTGAATTTCTCTTGTTTAATCATTCAGTGACGTAGGCTATAAACTAGCTATCAGTTAATAAATTTAAATCAAGACCTTTGCCGGTTAAAATTTAAAATATTCAACAAACATACTTATACATTTGAATTGTTTGGTGACCTCCATTAATGCAATGTATTCTATTTCGAAAGATCTACTATTCAACATTTTAAGCTAATGTTCATCATTGATTTTCTCGTACGTTTAATTCATTGCCTTTATATACATATTGATTTTACAACACGTTCGATCAGATCTTAGGAATGTTAAGTAACAAATATATATACGAAAACATTTATTACTTGTATACATGCATACATGTTGTGAAACTGAAATGAATACTCAACAAAATTAAGTGTTAAGGTTACCTTGTCCGTTCTTGTACCGTCCTGAGGTTATTTAATCCAGCGAGAGAAGTAGTTGAATGAATTTATGAATTCGAAATGGAATATTACTATGACTCGATTATAAAATAATTTTGAAAATGGTTATTTCCCTTTTCAGTGGCTCTATTGACAGGGGCGTACATGTAGCTTGACAAAACTATATGTGTAGGCCAAGTTTTAGGGGGCCCGGAGACATGCTCCCCATATATATATATATATATATATATATATATATATATATATAATGTCGCTTTCTACAGCTCAGTTGACTCCCCGGGATCATTAAAAACTCTAGCTTCCTGCATTTTCGCGACGCAAACACATGACGCGGTCAACATCTACGATCAGGCTCTTGTGGCCGTGGATTAGGGCCAAGAATGACAACCTGTCGCTTTTCATTGTCGTTCGCAGGAAGTTTTTTATTCGTTTCATTTCAACTAAACAACCTTCGAATATTGTAAATATGCTAGGATACAGGTCCTTGTTGGTCTGCTTCGTGGTCTCTTGTAGTCTAGATAAACTTCGTGGCGATCAGGGGCCTTAGCAGCAAAAATTAATGGCAGCATGTCGTCCTGCAGAATTTCCAGTTTTGGAGGCAATAAATGTAATGCACTGTATCGGTCTTTGAAGTAGTCAGATGGTGTTTGCGCCTCAGGATTTGCTCTGTTTTGCTGTCGACCAACTTTTCTTGGCATTGATGGTTGAATGTCAAAGTCTGAGCTTATATCCGTTGCTTTCATATACAGTTCATTCTACACATCAGGATCAGCCCCCCATTCATTGCACAATTTGACAATGACGTATGTTTCTTCAACAGCGTGTAGTATATCGTTGCCTTCCTTCAAGAAGGTTTGTCAGGTTCACGGTTATACCCAATGTGTTGCGCCCCTACAAGTGAGATCATTAATTAAAAGCGCAGTACAGCGGAAAAATACTGGCCGGCCTTCTCGTCTCTGTCTTCAAGTGCACGGACCACTACGGGAACGCATTTTGGAACGTTTCGAGTGCGTCCGCACGACTGAACCATCGTGTCTCACATAACGAGCGAAGCTTAGTGCGCCGGTTCATTTTCTCTTTCGTTGCGACTAAAAAGCTCGTCCTGGAACGCTGCTAGACGATTTGTTGAAAAATTGAACAAGAATCCAATGTCCTGAACTCTGTCCATCATAGTTCGGTAACTCGGGTGGACACAGGCACTGGAGGCATGATTGCCAAGTTCCTTCTAGAAGTTGTTGTTTGGTATCTTCATCTATTGAAGTCAAAGTGAGACTATCGAAATCAGGAAACGTAGGACTATGTTCGGCAATGTTGGTGCCAGACCGTTTACAATACTCAAATAATAAAGCGCCCGCAAACTTTTACCAAGCCGATTGGAAATGTTTAATGTACGGCGTAAACGCGCAGACTACTGGTATGCGACTTCTGAAAAATTATACACGAAACATTAATGTCGCGTGAAAATGTATTTGAGAGCAATGGAAAACGATATATTTGAAAAACCAGGTTTCCTATATATCAAAGCGCATTTGTTGGAATTTCATATTTTAGTCCCTCACCCTCCTATGCATTCAGTTTTTATTGCAGATTTGGCATTTTTATTTTTTTCGGTTTTTCTGAAAAATGTGTAGGCCGCGGCCTAAACGGCCTATAGGAAGCTACGCCCCTGATTGATGTGGAATATTGATAAAGAAACAAAAGCAGTTCTCCGTTCGGGAAATAAGAAGGCCTTGTGCTTTCTAATAAAACAATCTCAATCATTAACTTGATTTCTATTCGATACAATCATGTCAGGATTGAAGAACGCAGCAATAACAAAATGTGTCCAAAAGGAAAGCCCCTTAATTATGCACCAGTCAATTGTAACCACACACCCCCTCCCCCAGGTCAGGGGGTATAGTGGGGGAAATGGGCCGTGTTTCTAACTTTCGGGTGGCCCCGCATAACCGAGCGAGTGCGGTGGTTTTGTTTTCACGCCGAAAACAGCGGGGAATGGGCCGTACCTAGGATGTCCCAGAGGTGCGTGGGCATTTGGCGGGGATTTTACCAGCAGTGTGCCTGGGATTTTACCCGGGATCGGCTAGACCGAAAGTCAAAGTCCCCGCTATTCCCCGGACCCGGGGGCGTGGCTACAATTGACTGGTACATTACTTAAAGGTCAAAGTCATGCTTGTTGGCCAAAGCAGATTCACCGCGGATAGCTAGGCCATGGACGGACCCTTTTCGCTATGCTCACCATCATCAACACTAGCTTGTAATCAAGCAGTAATGAAATTGGCATATCATGCAAGAACTCTGACAAATGTCAAGCTTAGTTGTTCATATGTAGAATTACAAAGCAAATCGATGTACCTTGCAAGTACATGTATAACAATAAAAAAATCCGTTGCTTTGAACAAATTCATGTATTAAAAAAACAATAACAAAAACTATATTTACCCTGTGCAAATAAATCTAACGAAACATATTTGTCAATCGAAACCTCCCAAATTAGAACAAACCCACAGCGCCGCATTTGAATTTGAGCCTATTATCCACTGTACAACATATGAATGACGCAGCAATGTCTAGCATTTAAGAGTCAGTGTAGCCTGGCAGTTTTGTAACCTGATTTTAAAGATCCTACGTGACCTATGTTTTTGAAAGTGATCATCTTGGATTAAAACGGATTTGCCATTGCAATATTTCAATGCTTCCAAACCTCGAAACGCAAAGTATTTTGTAAACAATACTGAAGATGTTTTCAACGGTGTTTGTTTTTGTGTGAATTATGTTGTGTCTTATATAGCATGGATGTGGGCTCGTGTTGTGATAATCCCAAATCACACTAGATGTACCGTGACTTGGTTGAAGGGGTTTGACATTGGGAAACCACTGAATGTTAGTTGGTTGAAGGGGTTTTCAATTGGGCAAACACTAATCGTTACTCGGTTGAATGGGTTTGCCATTGTACAAACACTAATCGTTACTTGGTTGAAGGGGTTTTACATTGGGAAACCACTAATCGTGACTTGGTTGAAGGGGTTTGACATTGGGAAACCACTGAATGTTACTTGATTGACGGGGTTTGCCATTGTGCAAACACTAATCGTTACTTGGTTGAAGGGGTTTTACATTGGGAAACCACTGAATGTTACTTGGTTGAAGGGGTTTGCCATTGGGAAAACACTAATCGTGACTTGGTTGAAGGGGTTTGACATTGGGAAACCACTGAATGTTACTTGATTGACGGGGTTTGCCATTGTGCAAACACTAATCGTTACTTGGTTGAAGGGGTTTTACATTGGGAAACCACTGAATGTTACTTGGTTGAAGGGGTTTGCCATTGGGAAAACACTAATCGTGACTTGGTTGAAGGGGTTTGACATTGGGAAACCACTGAATGTTACTTGATTGACGGGGTTTGCCATTGTGCAAACACTAATCGTTACTTGGTTGAAGGGGTTTTACATTGGGAAACCACTGAATGTTACTTGGTTGAAGGGGTTTGCCATTGGGCAAACACTAATCGTTACTCGGTTGAATGGGTTTGACATTGGGCAAACACTAATCGTTACTCGGTTGAAGGGGTTTGACATTGGGAAACCACTAATCGTTACTTGGCTGAAGGGGTTTAATATTGGGAAACCACTAATCGTTACTTGGTTGACGGGGTTTGATATTGGAAAACCACTAATCGTTACTTGGTTGACGGGGTTTGATATTTGGAAACCACTAATCGTTACTTGTTTGAAGGGGTTTGATATTGGAAAACCACTAATCGTTACTTGGCTGACGGGGTTTGATATTGGAAAACCACTAATCGTTACTTGGTTGACGGTGTTTGATATACGGAAACCACTAATCGTTACTTGGTTGACGGGGTTTAATATTGGAAAACGACTAATCGTTACTTGGTTGACGGGGTTTGATATTGGGAAACCACTAATCGTTATTTGGTTGACGGGGTTTGATATTGTACAAACACTAATCGTTACTTGGTTGACGGGGTTTGATATTGGGAAACCACTTATCGTTACTTGGTTGACGGGGTTTGATATTGGGAAACCACGTATCGTTACTTGGTTGACGGGGTTTGATATTGGGAAACCACGTGTCGTTACTTGGTTGACGGGGTTTGATATTGGGAAACCACGTATCGTTACTTGTTTGAAGGGGTTTGATATTGGGAAACCACGTATCGTTACTTGGTTGACGGGGTTTGATATTGGGAAACCACGTATCGTTACTTGTTTGAAGGGGTTTGATATTGGGAAACCACGTATCGTTACTTGGTTGACGGGGTTTGATATTGGGAAACCACTAATCGTTACTTGGTTGACGGGGTTTGATATTGGGAAACCACTAATCGTTACTTGGTTGACGGGGTTTGATATTGGGAAACCACTAATCGTTATTTGGTTGACGGGGTTTGATATTGGGAAACCACTAATCGTTACTTGTTTGAAGGGGTTTGATATTGGGAAACCACTAATCGTTACTTGGTTGACGGGGTTTGATATTGGGAAACCACTAATCGTTACTTGTTTGAGGGGGTTTGATATTTGGAAACCACTAATCGTTACTTGTTTGAAGGGGTTTGATATTGGGAAACCACTAATCGTGACTTGGTTGACGGGGTTTGATATTGGGAAACCACTAATCGTTACTTGGTTGAAGCGATTTGACATTTGGCAACCACTAATCGTTACTTGGTTGACGGGGTTTGATATTGGGAAACCACTAATCGTTACTTGGTTGACGGGGTTTGACATTGGGCAACCACTAATCGTTACTTGGTTGACGGGGTTTGACATTGGGCAACCACTAATCGTTACTTGGTTGAAGCGGTTTGACATTGGGCGACCACTAATCGTTACTTGGTTGAAGCGGTTTGACATTGGGCAACCACTAATCGTTACTTGGTTGACGGGGTTTGACATTGGGCAACCACTAATCGTTACTTGGCTGACGGGGTTTGACATTGGGCAACCACTAATCGTTACTTGGTTGAAGCGGTTTGACATTGGGCAACCACTAATCGTTACTTGGTTGACGGGGTTTGATATTTGGAAACCACTAATCGTTACTTGGTTGAAGCGGTTTAATATTGGGAAACCACGTATCGTTACTTGGTTGAAGCGGTTTGACATTGGGCAACCACTAATCGTTACTTGGCTGACGGGGTTTGACATTGGGCAACCACTAATCGTTACTTGGCTGACGGGTTTGACATTGGGCAACCACTAATCGTTACTTGGTTGACGGGGTTTGACATTGGGCAACCACTAATCGTTACTTGGTTGATGGGGTTTGATATTTGGAAACCACCAATCGTTACTTGGTTGAAGCGGTTTGATATTTGGAAACCACTTATCGTTACTTGGTTGACGGGGTTTGACATTGGGCAACCACTAATCGTTACTTGGTTGACGGGGTTTGACATTGGGCAACCACTAATCGTTACTTGGCTGACGGGGTTTGACATTGGGCAACCACTTATCGTTACTTGGTTGACGGGGTTTGACATTGGGCAACCACTAATCGTTACATGGTTGAAGCAGTTTGATATTGGGAAACCACTAATCGTTACTTGGTTGACGGGGTTTGATATTTGGAAACCACTAATCGTTAATTGGTTGAAGCGGTTTGATATTTGGAAACCACTAATCGTTACTTGGTTGACGGGGTTTGATATTGGGAAACCACTAATCGTTACTTGGTTGACGGGGTTTGATATTGGGAAACCACTAATCGTTACTTGGTTGACGGGGTTTGATATTGGGAAACCACTAATCGTTACTTGGTTGACGAGGTTTGATATTTGGAAATCACTAATCGTTACTTGTTTGAAGGGGTTTGATATTGGGAAACCACTAATCGTTACTTGGTTGACGGGGTTTGATATTTGGAAACCACTAATCGTTACTTGGTTGAAGGGGTTTGACTTTGGGAAAGACTAATCGTTACTCGTTTGAAGGGGTTTGACATTGCGAAACCACTAATCGTTACTTGGTTGAAGGGGTTTGACTTTGGGAAAAACTAATCGTTACTCGTTTTAAGGGGTTTGACATTGGGAAACCACAAATCGTTACATGGTTGAAGGGGTTTGACATTGGGAGACCACAAATCGTTACTCGTTTGAAGGGGTTTGACATTGGGATACCACAAATCGTTACTTGGTTGAAGGGGTTTGACATTGGGATACCACAAATCGTTACTTGGTTGAAGGGGTTTGACATTGGGATACCACAAATCGTTACTTGGTTGAAGGGGTTTGACATTTGGATACCACAAATCGTTACTTGGTTAAAGGGGTTTGATATTGGGATACCACAAATCGTTACTTGGTTAAAGGGGTTTGATATTGGGAAACCACAAATCGTTACTTGGTTAAAGGGGTTTGACATTGGGATACCACAAATCGTTACATGGTTGAAGGGGTTTGACATTGGGATACCACAAATCGTTACTTGGTTGAAGGGGTTTGACATTGGGATACCACAAATCGTTACTTGGTTAAAGGGGTTTGACATTGGGATACCACAAATCGTTACTTGGTTAAAGGGGTTTGACTTTGGGAAACCACAAATCGTTACTTGGTTAAAGGGGTTTGACATTGGGATACCACAAATCGTTACTTGGTTGAAGGGGTTTGACTTTGGGAAACCACAAGTCGTTACTTGGTTGAAGGGGTTTGACATTGGGATACCACAAATCGTTACTTGGTTGAAGGGGTTTGACATTGGGATACCACAAATCGTTACTTGGTTGAAGGGGTTTGACATTGGGATACCACAAATCGTTACATGGTTGAAGGGGTTTGACATTGGGATACCACAAATCGTTACTTGGTTGAAGGGGTTTGACATTGGGATACCACAAATCGTTACATGGTTGAAGGGGTTTGACATTGGGATACCACAAATCGTTACATGGTTGAAGGGGTTTGATATTGGGATACCACAAATCGTTACTTGGTTGAAGGGGTTTGACATTGGGATACCACAAATCGTTACATGGTTGAAGGGGTTTGACATTGGGATACCACAAATCGTTACTTGGTTGAAGGGGTTTGACATTGGGATACCACAAATCGTTACTCGTTTGAAGGGGTTTGATATTGGGAGACCACAAATCGTTACTCGTTTGAAGGAGTTTGACATTGGGATACCACAAATCGTTACTTGGTTGACGGGGTTTGACATTGGGATACCACAAATCGTTACTTGGTTGAAGGGGTTTGACATTGGGATACCACAAATCGTTACTTGGTTGAAGGGGTTTGACATTGGGATACCACAAATCGTTACTTGGTTGAAGGGGTTTGACATTGGGGTAACACAAATCGTTACTTGGTTGAAGGGGTTTGACATTGGGATACCACAAATCGTTACTTGGTTGAAGGGGTTTGACATTGGGATACCACAAATCGTTACTTGGTTGAAGGGGTTTGACATTGGGATACCACAAATCGTTACTTGGTTGACGGGGTTTGACATTGGGATACCACAAATCGTTACTTGGTTGATGGGGTTTGACATTGGGATACCACAAATCGTTACTTGGTTGACGGGGTTTGACATTGGGATACCACAAATCGTTACTTGGTTGACGGGGTTTGACATTGGGATACCACAAATCATTACATGGTTGAAGGGGTTTGACATTGGGATACCACAAATCGTTACTTGGTTGAAGGGGTTTGACATTGGGATACCACAAATCGTTACATGGTTGAAGGGGTTTGACATTGGGATACCACAAATCGTTACTTGGTTGAAGGGGTTAGACATTGGGATACCACAAATCGTTACTTGGTTGAAAAGTTTTGATATTGGGCAACCACTAATGGTTACTCGGTTGCAGGGGTTTGATATTGGGAAACCTCTAATCATTATTTGGTTAAACGGGTATGCTGTGTGTAAATGTGTCAGTGTTTGCTGATCAGGTGACTGAGTTTTGATAGGCTGAAGGTATTTGTCACAACTTTTGCCGGTAAACGAAACTGAAAGTGTCTTAAGTAGTTGTCAGACGGTGAACGACGGTATGTTGACTGGTCTATGATTGTTCCGTGGTTGCAATGCAGTTTGTTTGTTGGCAACTTTGGAACTTGATATGCAACATATTAAAAAAAATTTTTTTTCATTTGCCCACCATTTGCGAAGCATGAGAAGTAAATCAATACTCAATAATCAACGATCAGTGTATGGCCAGCAATCAATCGCCTACTTTTGCCTTTTTCACACTTATTAATATTACTGTCATTATCTTCCGGTGGCAGTATCTCTCACAGCAAGCAGAGCTTTCTCAATAGAAACATTTTGAGGTTTAGCCCTTTGAACAACTTGTGAAATACCAAAGGATTTATTGCAGCATCCTCATATGCAATACCCTTAGACATTATGCTATTAGATTATATATAATAAATTTTTACAAGGCTACTTAGTGCCGTACGCATATAGACCATAAATCTGCCATAGTAACAATTATTTCATGATACATTAATGATCAGAAGTCAAGGAGATGGCAACATAAGCATAAGCCTTCTGTCATTATATTGTATTCAAAAAATTTTGATAATTGGACAATGTTTGCATGAAGCTCTGCAACCCAGCATACAACCAATCAGTAATACATCATATGTATTTAACACAGACAAATATGGCCAGTAGTGGTTGTCATTGGCAAGTAGCTATTGAGAAAGCTGTTACCTGTGAGTATAAACCGGATGGTGAGGAGACTCTCACAATTGACAGTTACCATGGTAACGACAGTTTCGGGAGGAAGTAACTCCAAATGTTGTAAAGTTGACAGGAGTGACCGGGTGCGGGGTGATACAGGAATCCAGTGGATTTCACGTGAAATCCACTCAAAACGTGAAATCCACTCAGAACTCAGTTATTTTAATTAATAATTTATTTTTTTTGTATACATATTAGAAAGTGCCTCATGAAGGGTTTATATTTCAAATTTTATTGAAATTGGTCAAAAAATAAAGAAGTTAGAGCAATTTTTCATTTTTTTTCAAAAATAGATCGGAAATCGAGGTGAAATCCAGATTCCGATAGGTGAAATCCACTCATAACTCATTGATTTTAATAAATAATTTTCTGTTTTTGTATAATTATTAGAAAGTGCCTCATAAAGGGTTTATATTTCAAATTTTATTGAAATTGGTCAAAAAATGAAGAAGTTAGAGCAATTTTTCATTTTTTTCCAAAAATAGATCGGAAATCGAGGTGAAATCCAGATTCCGATAAGTGAAATCCACTCATAACTCATTAATTTTAATAAATAATTTTCTGTTTTTGTATAATTATTAGAAAGTGCCTCATAAAGGGTTTATATTTCAAATTTTATTGAAATTGGTCAAAAAATGAAGAAGTAAGAGCAATTTTTCGAAAATAGATCGGAAATCGAGGTGAAATCCAGTTTTCGAGAAGTGAAATCCACTCCTAACTCAGTTTTATCAATTAGTAATTTTTATTTTTTGAATACGTTTTGGAAAGTGCCTAATAAAGAGCTTACATTTCAAATTTTATTGAAATATATCAATAAATGAAGAAGTTAGAGCAATTTTTCGGAAATCGAAATGAAATCCACATTTTGACAAGTGAAATCCACTTTTTCAGACGTGAAATCCACTCATAACTCATTGATTTTTAACAAATTAATTTTTTTGTTGAACAAATAATTGATAAGGCTTTATCATGTGTTTATATTTCAAAAATTATTCAAATTGATCCAAAAATAAGAAAGTTGTAGACCTATTTTGAAAAAAAGATCGGAAATCGAAGTGAAATCCACATTTTGACAAGTGAAATCCACTTTTTCAGACGTGAAATCCACTCATAACTCATTTATTTTTAACAAATTAATTTTTGTGTTGAGCAAATAATTGAAAGGGCTTCATAATGGGTTTATATTTCAAATTTTATTCAAATTGATCCAAAAACAAGAAAGTTGAAGTTATATTGTGAGGGCGTTTTGTTGTGTATGTATAATTGTTTATTTTTTTTCATGATAAACACAATATCCATACACATCCAGGCCATACCACGTGGAGGCGCCCTCAATCATGGCCCTTTTTTACTTTCGAATTTTGAAAATCTTAAAAATTTAATAAATAATCCGAATATTGTTTTGTATTATTTGTTTATGCCAGACATTTATTTATGGTTATTTATACATGTACATTGGTTGATATACGTAATCATAAAAATAAATAAAAAAAGAAACAAACAAATACAACAGAACCATTTTTACCATTTGTTCGTGGTTCAACCACGGTCGATTGTCCGTCGCTGGAGGTAACCAAATTGGGGCGTTTAAGTCTGTGCTGTCGAAACCGCTTATAATGGTTTGACCGCTGGACCAATGTCATATTAAGCCATTCTTGTTTTGAGACCAAGAATTGGGAATGGCTGTCAGACAACCGGAACTCACCAGACCCAATGAGTGCAGCTCTGAGGTCTGACGACTGTCCTTTGACTAGGTCTTCGGCTAATTTAGCAAAGACAGTTAGGCCTTTTGCTTTCCATTCAACCGATTGCTTGAGAACATGGTTCATGGATTCACAATTGTTGTTCGTCCAATTAGAACTAATGAGACCTTGTCGCGATGGGACATTGACCTTCTCTTTAATAAGGGGCTTTAATCTACTTTGGAAATATCTGAGAAATTTTTGAGAAATATCAGAGCACTTGTTCTCAATGTCTGTACATTTGGCCTCAAATGCAATGGTATCATCAGCTGATGAAATACCTTCATTGCCAAAGATCTGTTCCATTAGATCTTGTCTACACTTCCTATCAACAGCGTCGTCAGTTAGCTGATGTTTTGTGTTTTCCTTAAGATGCCTAGTGCACAAAACATGAGTAGCTTCAGGGAAATTTGACTGAATGGCTTTGACCATGGCTTTCTCATCGTCGGTGCCTATCACAAGCTGTGAAACCTTGACGTCAGACAACTTCAGTTTCAAATGATGAAAGAAGTGACTGTATGTTTCGTAGTCACTATTGTCATGAATGAACATGGGACCGACAAAGACAGGAGGTGCCTGAGTTCTATGGCGAACAACAGACATGTTCTTATAACAGGTGACTGTGACATGCATTTTACAGAGCATAAATGTTTTGTCCATCCCCAAAACAGTTTGACCAGTACAGCACATACTTTTTATGTCAGCTATTTGCTCATCAGTATACATAATGATACAAGGGGGTTTGCCGCTATTCCTTATCATTGAACGTACAAATGGATGACCTTCAGCAACCATATTGTCAAGCTGAACAATTTGATCTGCTATATTGGAAGACGGACCCTGACCTTCAGTTACTTTGACCTTTTGTCGTTGGGCTATTTTACGCACCGCTGCAATAGATGCTGGGCGTTCAAGTTCGTCATACTTTGTTTTAAGCACATTCATTATCGCCATGGGTTTGACCTTAGAAGACAAATCTTTTATCTCGTCTAATACATAGCCAGGGACTCGAACATATTCCTTAACATGTAATCCATCTCCGTATGGACCAATACCAGGATAGCTTCCGACATATTCTACAAGGGCAATAGAGTCTGACGCATTATTTAACCATGAGACACGCTTTTTGTATTCTTTATTGACTTTGAGGGTTTTGTAGTAACGTTGAACCTCTATTATCTTATCAGACTCAGGCTGGGGGTCTAAAATTACAAATACTCTCTTGCCCTTGACCGTTTTCCTTTTCCCGTACTGACCATCTTTGCAAATGTGCTTATAAAAACACGTAGTTATTAATTTATTGTTGTTATATAGTTGTTGTTATTTATGTTTTCAAATGTGCTTCATTCATTCATTTAAATGTTGTAATATTTATTCATGATTGTTAATGTACTTAAACTTATTATGAAATATATTTTTGAAATGAATAAATATTGCATTAACTCATATAAAACGTCTCCGTTTTCAATAATAAGCATATTATAAGATATGCTAAGTATATATTACACTTACCGATTCAGTGCTGCTGTGTAGTTGTACTCATCCCCGACACAAGCACACTTTATACACGCAAACTTGAGATGACGTTGGTCCCAAGACTTAAGCTCAAGCTTGCCCATTTGACAACATGTACGATGGCACCACAACTTACAATTATCACAATAAATTGAGTCAAGTGCACATGCCTCAAGGCAGACACTACACGGAAAGGTTCCCATTTTATGAACAAATACAGCAGAAATATACAGAAACAATTAATTATCCTTTTAAATATCCAAATATAATAACACAAAATACACAGAAACAATTAATTATCCGTTTAAATATCAAATAATACGTATATCCAACACTACATGTTCATAGCATAAAAAATAAAAACATAGCAATGACAATTGCCATTTCTGATACATTTTATACTTACCATATCTTCTCAAATTCTATTTCGGCATGAAATAATTACTGCCATTGTACTAAACTTCTTTAATATTACCGCCGAGTATGTTATGTCAACTTTCTCGGATATTTGATGTATCACCTTAACCGCTAAGTGCGAAAGGCGCGAAAGTAACGGCACGTGAGAGTCGTGATCCTCGTCTTTGATAGATATAGATCAAAGACAAGAGTAATTATTAAACGATATTATAGAACTAATATATTGGGTAGTGGTTACTTACAGAAAAAAACAAACCAAAATATTGCATCTCAACTGATTCAGATATTAGATCTAATGTTATATAAGATATCACGACTAAAACGGATTAAATGATACTAATGTAAGTAAATAAAACAAAAAAACAACATTAAAATATAATCATCGGACACAAACTACTACTGTATAAATATTAAGATACTTGAAAGAATTTATTTCTTTACACTTAGTAGATTTCTTTACCAAATATTGGATTTCACTTGTCAAAATGTGGATTTCACTTAGCTTTCAGATCTATTTTCAACATATTTATCTAACTTTTTCATTTTTGGGCCAATTCCATTTAAATTTTAAATATAAACCGATGATAATGCCTTTTCAATTATTTGCTCAACACAAAAATTAATTTGTTAAAAATAAATGAGTTATGAGTGGATTTCACGTCTGAAAAAGTGGATTTCACTTGTCAAAATGTGGATTTCACTTCGATTTCCGATCTTTTTTTCAAAATAGGTCTACAACTTTCTTATTTTTGGATCAATTTGAATAATTTTTGAAATATAAACACATGATAAAGCCTTATCAATTATTTGTTCAACAAAAAAATTAATTTGTTAAAAATCAATGAGTTATGAGTGGATTTCACGTCTGAAAAAGTGGATTTCACTTGTCAAAATGTGGATTTCATTTCGATTTCCGAAAAATTGCTCTAACTTCTTCATTTATTGATATATTTCAATAAAATTTGAAATGTAAGCTCTTTATTAGGCACTTTCCAAAACGTATTCAAAAAATAAAAATTACTAATTGATAAAACTGAGTTAGGAGTGGATTTCACTTCTCGAAAACTGGATTTCACCTCGATTTCCGATCTATTTTCGAAAAATTGCTCTAACTTCTTCATTTTTTGACCAATTTCAATAAAATTTGAAATATAAACCCTTTATGAGGCACTTTCTAATAATTATACAAAAACAGAAAATTATTTATTAAAATTAATGAGTTATGAGTGGATTTCACTTATCGGAATCTGGATTTCACCTCGATTTCCGATCTATTTTTGGAAAAAAATGAAAAATTGCTCTAACTTCTTCATTTTTTGACCAATTTTAATAAAATTTGAAATATAAACCCTTTATGAGGCACTTTCTAATAATTATACAAAAACAGAAAATTATTTATTAAAATCAATGAGTAATGAGTGGATTTCACCTATCGGAATCTGGATTTCACCTCGATTTCCGATCTATTTTTGGAAAAAAATGAAAAATTGCTCTAACTTCTTTATTTTTTGACCAATTTCAATAAAATTTGAAATATAAACCCTTCATGAGGCACTTTCTAATATGTATACAAAAAAAATAAATTATTAATTAAAATAACTGAGTTCTGAGTGGATTTCACGTTTTGAGTGGATTTCACGTGAAATCCACTGGATTCCTGTATCACCTCGCACCGGGAGTGACCCCCCTTTTTAGATTCTGAAAATGTGTCCGAAAATGTTTCCACTTAAAATGACCTGAAAATGGATCTCTTGGGAATGAATCGAAATTTGTTTCAAATTGCTCAACGGCAGAAGCGTTGCCTGAGAAAAACAGTGATAGATTGATTAGGTTACTTTTCTGAAAAACCAATATGAAAGACATCAGTGGAACAGAGTTTACTGCAACGAATAGAGAATTGTTTCAAACTGTATCTGTGACACTTGGAACAGCATGATTTTAAGTAAAATTCATAAATAAAAAATATAGTATGTGCAATCACTAAGCAAGTCTCGATCTATTACCATCAGTAGATTCGAGTTCAACCATATTTTAATCGTCTGTGAAGACACATAGGGATTACTTTGTTCTGTTTCGTCGTCCGAGGATTCGTCATCATCGGCGCCACACTACAATTTCAAAAACAAAACTTGGTATGTACAGTGTTCTTGGTCAGTAGATGACCCATATTGATTTTGGGGTCAACAGGTCAAAGGCCATAATAACCCTTAGTATACACATCTGATTTGCGGAAGTCTAGTTTTAAATTTAATGCTGCACACAGTTTTAACACAATGAAACTTGGACATTTGATGAATGTTGGCATCTGCAAAGAAAGTCCAACGTTCCATCTGCAAAGAAAGTCCAACGTTCCATTTTCAGAATTTGTTTTGGATTGAAGGACCAACTCTAATTAAATTTTGTTCTTCATTGTTTAATATAACGTTGAAGTTCAAATTGTATAATGATGGGTGTATTTGTTATAACACATTATATCCTTCATAACAATCTAAAAGCCCTTGTTTTAGCTCCTTATTGCTCATAAACATTTAAGCGAATGATAAACATTATTTTCAATCACCATCCATCCTTTCGCAACAATTCCAGCCCTTGCACTAATGTTCGAATATGGTGAAAACAGCGTCAACATTTAAAAGCAGCACAGACTTTTAAGTGCAAAAATGAGTTTTTTGTTCAAATTTTGATGAAAATATAATAGAGTAACTGGTACTGGGTTTTACTCAAGCACAATGTTTTGCTCAAGACTTTGTATTCTTTTAAATATTGAGCAATGCGGTTTATCAACATAATGCATGAAGTAATGTGCTTTTAAAGGGTACATCAAAAGTATTTTTTAATCATATCCTAATATTGTAAGCAAATCTCATCATGAAGAACGAAAGTTACAATGGAATAAAGATTTGCAGTTCTGAGTCAAGCGGGTCTGAACTCACACATGAGAAACTGGCCCTGATTTTAAAAACACTTTAACCTGTTTTGATAAATAAATCTTTTTCATGATTATCAGACATATAACTCCAATAATGAGAAGTCAAAAAACTTCTCAAAAAAGTAACAATATCAAAAATATTCATGAAAAATAGTGATCTTAGCATGATCCTGTTCTAACAGACTAAAGTAGCTTCAAGAAATCGACCCGTTTCGTAAACAAGGGCCAATATTCACACACACTCAGCATCCCAGGATAAACAAGAGCGCCGTGCAGTGGGCGCCAAGTGTCCCCTACCAGTTTAAAGCCTTGTGAAAAGGATGAGCGTGTCTCATGAGAATCTCCATGAAAACTTTAACAAATCCTACCAATAAATCAAAGTTGTTTAAAAGTCAACCCATCCCATGTGGTAGTGAACTAATGGCATTTATGGTAAACTTTATCCATCAAAATGCAACAGTTTAAGCCATAAAACCGACCAGATCACCAATGTCTACTTTTCACGTATTGCCCTCTATCCAAATACTAAGTTTCTTTAACTTAGCTTTGATACTTTTTGAGTTATCACAGGACCAAAATGGCTATAGTTTTAATGTCAAAGGCAATAACTCTGCATTACCTTGTCTGACGAAAAATATAAACTGAAGTGCATTATCTCCATATCACCCTTTTTCCATATACTAAGTTACATTAACTTAGCTTGGATACGTTTTTACTTATTCCAGGACCGATATTTTTTCAGTCAACAGCTATATTTTTAATAAGTCAAGGGCCATGACTCTGCATAACTTTGTCTGACGAAAAAAATAAACTAACGTGCATAATCTCCATTTTACCCTTCATCTACATACTAAGTTTCATAAACCTAGCTTTGATACATTTTGAGTTATCACAGGACCAAATTGGCTATATTTTTAATAAGTAAAGGACTATAACTCTGCACAACTTTGTCTGACGAAAAATAAAATACGTGCATAATCTGCAAATTACCCTCTTTCCACATACTCAAATTCATTAACCTAGCTTTGATACCTTTTGCGTTATACCAGGACCGTTTTTGGTATTCAGTCAACAGCTATATTTTGAATTAGTCAACAGCCATAACTCTGCATAACTTTTCCTGACGATATAAATAAATTAATGTGTATAATCTCCATATCCACATACTAAGTTTCATTAACCTAGCTTTGAAACCTTTTTAGTTATCACAGGACCAAATTGGCTATACTTTTAATAAGTCAAGGGCCATAACTCTGCATTACTTTGTCTGACGAAAAGAATAAACTAATGTGCATAATCTCCATATTTCCACATACTAAGTTTCATTAACCTAGCTTTGTTACTTTTTTGTGGACGGACGGAATGATAGACAGACGGAAGGATGGAAAGATGGACGGAGGGTAAATCTGAAGTGTCCTCCGGTGAAACCTGTAGGGGACTAAAAATACTTTTGATTTTCTACTTGACTGATGATAATGCTTTTCCTCTAAAGGCAATAACATAAAATATCAGTTAAGCAAGTTCATCAAGGTTTGGAACTTGAGTTACACTATGTAAATGTCATAACAAGATTCATTTTAATACATAACTTAGAGTGACTGGTGAATAAATAAGATCAGTATTCTATGTGCTGCTGTAATATGTAATCAACCCATAGGCTTAATTAAAATGGGAAACTGGAGTACCCGGAGAAAACGAACCTGTCTGGCTTGGTGACCACCAACTTAACTTACATGCTCCTATTAAGGCAATAGCTTGACAAATATCATCAGTTTAGCCAGTTTAGTGAGGTATGAAACTTAAAAAGTAGCTACACAATGTAAATGTCATAAAAAATATAATTTTAACATCTGGTTTAACTGCTAAATAAGTAGAGAGATCATTGGCGTCTCAATATGGTCAGTATTCAATGTGCCGCTGTCATATGCAGTCATATCATAAGCTTTATTAAAACGGAAACCAACCTGGTGAAACCCCACTTGTTCGGCCTTGTGACCAACATCCAAACTTACATGCTATCAGGCCAGAAATTGAGTGACATTGGTGAGAAGTGAGTGTGCTATAATAACTGCGCTTACCTGACAACCGATGTCTACATGAAAGGATGGCAGACGCCAATTCTATATACTTTCATATTTTGTTGGTGGTGGTGGTTTGATAGTAATACCCTCGAATTACTGGCCAGCAAGTGATGGGTGTAAATAAATTCAACCCAGTTCAATGGTTTTGACAAACAAAACAATCCATAGTTTTTCATTTATTATAAATGTGATTAAGAATAATTAGTTTACCTATAATAGATTTAACAAATAGTTAACATATCAATCAACAGTATTAATGGAAAGTAATGAACATGAAAACAGGGTTTGATTTCAGGGTTTTGAAACAAGTACAGATAATATACCAATAGCAAGAGCGCCATGGAGCAAACGCCAATGCCCGTCTGTTTTTTATTTCAGTCAAACAAGGGACATACCTCAACATTTATAAAAGTTATTGGCCTTGATTTACATGTGAGAATTATAATCCAAGTTTCATTTGAATATCTTTCACATTAGTTTCTTCAAATTCTTGCCAAAGTTAATTTGTGCACGATGCTGTGGTCAACAACACAAATTGCTATCACAGTACCTCTACTTTTTTTTCTTATAACAGACAAGCTAAAAATGGCTGAAACATTACAATCTGAAAATTTAGCATAAAACTGATTCTTGTAACAGAGGTTATACAAGGGGTGATCCAAAATTACCTGGACTGGCTTGCTGATTAAAATATTGAGTTGTTAAGTGTAACAATATAACAATATATAAACTGTTTGCCGGGTGCCCTTTAATATATAGTGCCCCTGTTCGGACCACTGTAACATTTGCACCATACACACCATTGCCATACAATATTTAGTGTTTGTAGCAGATACTCCCTGCCTCTTGATAATGTATATTTTGATGTATATTATTATACTGTATATTTTATATTAGAACAATCCTGTTTATTTTGGATCATCCCTCTTTTTGATCAAAGCATACCTGCGTTGTTCAGATAACATCAAAATTAACATAAATATAAGTGTAATGGAATGTTAAGCAAACAATCATAAATGGCCATGTTTTAGATCATAACAACTCCCGAAACAAACTTGATGCAAGAGTTGTACCAAAAATACAAAATTGATTCAAGCATGACTGATTCAACAGAGTTTCAAATCTGACTCAAGTGTAATTGTATTGGCAGATCCCATCAGACGAAGCACACATGACCCGAATCTAATCCAATTGGCAACCCAAAGAGTTTTCAATTTCAACCACGTCCATATTTCTAAAATTTCTTTAGAGTAACAAGCTTAATTATATGTACTTTGTTTCATTAAGCCAAGTTTCTTACTTAATTCTTCTTTTACTTAATAAAAATAAGTATATTGAGTGAATCATAAAGACAATTTCTTTTTTAAGTCCAAAAGCTCATATTTAGAGTGAGATACTATACAAATTATACCAAAACAGAAATAGCGACCTTAGTTTAATCCTATTATAAGATACTTACAAGGGACTTTACATAAAAGGATACAGCTGGCCAATTATTACATACACATGTATTTGTTTAAAATGAAAATATAGTTAAATGCAAGAGCTCTAAATTATACATAATTACATAAAAATGGTTATTGACAGTGTAAGATAAATATTATCTAATCAAGTTTCTCTTTTATCGGCAGACATCAAGTAAAAAGGATAGTTTCACATTATTTTTAAAAGTAACAATTAACAGAATAGTCTACATTTTTATGTGAAGTTTAGGATGAGGTACAGTATCTTGAATAATTAAATTAGGGATTGTCCTATTTTCCAATAAGGAATATTTCAGTATTTAAGAGGAACTTTGTTATTTTTGGGGTTACAGAACATTAACATGTGTCTTTATAGTAAAACAATATTTTGGAATATTTGAATTGTTCAAGTAATTCTGATTTTGGAGAGCTTGAAGTTTGAAATTTTAAGAAAACAACATAATTTATTGAACTCTTGAAATACATTCATGTAAAGAATATGATTTCAGATGAGGTTTTTTTCATAATTTTAACATGTAGGCCAACTCATACAGATACTATCCGAACTCCTTTCACTTCAATAGTGTATATGGAATGCTTCAAATCTGACAAGTGACAGGCAAAACGTTGATCGGAGAACACAAAGATAAAAATTGCTGTTTAAATGACTGAACACCTCATATGTCTCTTGTTTACATATAAAACCCCGTCCAAATTGGCTTAACTTAATTTAAGTAAGCCCAGTGATCTACATGTATACCGTAATGACAGAATATGTTTCTTGAATATTTTATATTTTTGAACGTAATATAAATAATTTATTTTGAGTAAATTAAAAGTCAAATTTCAGAGATATAAATATTTAAAAAGAATGGGTAAAAGGCTTCCTTACTGATTAATATTGTGAAAACATTTTTTCCCGAAAAATTGACAAAACTTGGTCACTAAATAATTAAGCCAATTTTCATTATATTAACAAAAGATCTCTTACCCAATATTTTTATGATAACTCAACATAGTTACAAATAAATATTTGCCATGAACGATATAGAAAAAATAAAATCTAATTCAATAAAAAAATTCAATGATCGACCCCAATTAAATAAGAAAGTGTCGTAAATAAACTTTTTTGTACAATGAAAACAAATCACAAGTTTTATTAATCAAAATCTAACAAACGCAACGCAACCACATCAAGGAAGATAATTATCGACTGTAGCAGAGATTTATACAACAAATATTGCTTATGTCACAACCTTGGAAAATTGATATAAAAATACGAAAAAACATCAAACATTAAAACCACGGAAAATATAAACAATATACACTGAAAATAATAAGGTTTTCTACGGTCTATATAATAAAAATCATCATAATGAATTCTCAAAACCCCCTTAACAATTTTTTTATTACCTATCTAGTTTCAGTAGTTTATCTAAGATATTCGCGATTATTATTTGTCGCAATTCTACAAACTATAGTTTATTTATTAAAGTCTATATGTTTGCTATGACGTCACAATGTAAAATTATTTACAACTTTCAGTGGACATTATAATATACTTTTGAAATGAATTATAAAGATCATCAGACGACCTTTGATGCAAAGAGCTTTTAGCAAAAGAGGAAACTAACTTGAGAAAAATGTTTAATATCAACAATTTACAAACGTGAGCCAATTAAAAATAAAAAATAATCGTAACAATGAAACCATACAAAAGACAAATGCATAATTTCATTTTCAAACATCTTGATTGCAATTTTAACCATAAAAAACAATGAGTCTTTTTGTGGTAAATTAAAAAAGAAGAGGTTATCTCCAGTTTTTCATAAAACAAACATCATTTTTCACTTCATATTCCTTAAATATTTATTCATCTCCACAAGAAATGTCTGGTTGCTAGGACAACACATTCATTATCACAGAGCCTTTTGCATTTTTCAAAATGTTCACTGCCTCCTCATGTGTGAGACCCTCAAGACTGGCGCCGTTCACGGACAGAATCTGATCACCGCGTTTGAGCTGGCCATTTTCAGACGCAGCTCCCTTGGAGAACACATTTTTCACGTATATAGGGAGATCCCCGTGTGGGCTTCCATGGCCGCCGACAATACTGAACCCCAGGCCGTCTACACCTCGTTCTAGGACTATTGTCTTGTATTGCGGTGGCACACTGAAAGAAGAGTGTATTGCTTTTTATAATAATCATATACTCAATTTCTTCTGTATAACAAATAATTAGCCAAATTCCTTAGACACTTATTTACACACTGAGAAAGAAAGTAACTATACAGCCACTTTTA